>NC_083363.1:27380773-27490773 GCF_030254825.1 Meriones unguiculatus | reverse complement strand
CTCTGAGGAAATCAACAAGATAAGACAAACCCTTAGCTAAACTAACTAAAAGACATAGAGACAATATCCAAATTTTAAAAATCAGAAATGAGATGAGAAGGGGGACATAACAACAGACACTGAGGAAAGCCAAGAATCATTTGGTTATATTAGAGAAGTCTTTATGCTACAAAATTGGAAAATCTAAAAGAAATGGGCAATTTTCTTGATAGATACCACTTATCAAATGTAAATCAAGATCAGATAATTTAAAATAGACCTATAATTCCCAAAGAAAAAGAAACAATCACTAAAAGTCTCCTAACCAAAAAAGTTCAGGGCCAGAAAGTTTTTGCATAGAATTCTATCAGACTTTTAAAGAAGAGCTAACACCAATACTCCTCAAATTATTTCACAAAATAGAAACAGAGGGAACATTGCTAAACATATTCTATGAGGCCACAGTCACTCTGATACATAAACTTCACAAAGACTCAACAAGGAAAATTACAGAAAATTTTTCTCATAAACTTAGATGCAAAACTACTCAATAAAATGCTTGCAAACCAAATGCAAGAACACATCAAAAATATCATCCACCATGATCAAGTAGGCTTCATCCCAAGAATACAGGGATGGTTAAACATGAAAATCCATCAATGTAATACTCTATATAAACAAACTGAGAGAAAAAAAAAAGGACACATGATCATCTCATTAGATGCTGAAAAATCCTTTGACAAAACCAAAAACCCCTTCATGATAAAAATCTTGGAGAGATCAGGGAGAAAAGGCCTATACCTAAATACAATAAAGGCCATATGTAGTAAGTCAACAGCCAACATCAAATTAAATGGAAAGAAACTTAAAGCAAATCCACTAAAATCAGGGACAAGACAAAGCTGCCTACTTTCTCCAAAGCTATTCAATATAGTACTTGAAGTTTAGCTAGAGCAATAAGACAACTAAAAGAGATCAAAGGGATACAAATTGGAAAGGAAATAGTCAAAGTATCACTCTTGGTGTTAAGGACACCACAAGAACATGGCCCACAGAATCAACTGATGGGACTCTGGGCTCACAGAGGTCAGGGAGGCTTGTATGGGTCTGACCTAGGTCTTCCACATATATGCTATGGTTGTGTAGCTTGATGTTCTTATGGGATTCCTAAAAGAGGAAGTAGGGGCTGTCTCTGACTCTATTGCCTGCCTTTGGGACTCTTCCTAATGAGTTGTTTCATTCAGCCTTTATGTGAGAACATGTGCCTGTCTTATTGTAGCGTGTTATACCATATTTGGTCCTTGGAAGGCCTGCTACTTTCTGAAGGAATGTGGAGGGGAAGTGGATCTGAAGGAATGGAGAGGTGGGAGGGGAGGCTAGGGAAAGTACAGTGTGGGGGGAGGTGTAAACTGCAATCTGGATGTAAAATGAGCAAAGAATAAATACAAAAGGAAAAAAAAATAAACCCTGAGTTTGAGCTTCAAAGTAAAAGCCTTAGAATCCATGGTTGGTTCGCTGTTTTTCAAGCTACAGTGCTGGGCCTCAGACAAATTGGGACATTTGTCACTGACTCCAAGGCCTAGGGACCATGGATGATGAAGGGTAGAAGGCCTGTACAAGCTGAAGGATAGGGAATAGTGCAGCAGATGCTGTCTTCCTGATAGAATGTGAGTACGGAGATCAGGAACACATGCTAGAGAGACTGCCTGCATGTTGTTCCCTGTAGAGGGAGGGAGGGAGGAAAAAGAACAGAGAAAGGAGGGACAAAAGGACAGGAGAGGGCCTGCTGGAAAGAACGTTGGTAGGAGTAGAAGGCACACAAGAAAGGATAGGAGGGTGAATGGAATCACAATGTATTATGTATAAGTATGGTATTACACATATAGACAGGAGTCTACTGAGTGTATCTGAAAGACTCTAACTAGCAGTGTTTTCAAAGCAAAGACTCATGACCAAACCTTTGGCAGAGTACAGGGAATCATAAGAAAGAAGGGGAGTTAGTCTGATGGGGAAAGGATAGGAGCTCCACAAGGACCAAATATATCTGGGCACAGGGTCTTTTCTGAGACTGACATTCAACCAAGGACCATGTATGGATATAACCTAGAACCTCCACTCAGATGTAGCCTGTGGTAGCTCAGTAACCAATTGGTTTCCCAAAGTGAGGGGAACAAGGACTATTTCTAACAGGAACTCAATGACTGGCTCTTTGGTCTCCCCACCCCAGAAGAGAGGAGCAGTCCTGTTAGGCCACAGAGGAGGGCTTTGCAGCCAGTCCTGAAGATACCTGATAAAACAGGATCAGATGAATGGGGAGGAGGTCCCCCCTTATCAGTGGACTTGGAAAGGGGCACGGTGGAGATGAGGGAGGGAGGGAGGGACTGGGAGGGAATGAGAGATCGGGACACGGCTAGGATACAGAGTTAATAAAATGTAACTGATAAAAAATAATAATAATAATAAAAAAGACACTTTTTAAAACCAGACATATGAAATGTGCTTGTAATCCCAGTGCTGGGGAAAGGAGGCACAGCATCTGGGGACTTGCTGACCAGCCTGTCCAAGTTGTTGAATTCCAGGTGCTGAGAGAGCCTGTCTCAAAAACAAACTAATCAACCAACAAACAAATAAAACAGATTGTGCCTGAAGAATGACACTCAAGGTTGTATCCTCCCCCCTAAACACACACACACACACACACACACACACACACACACACACACACTCCAGAGCTTATGGACATTCTACAAGTAACAGTAAAACTACTGCGGTTGCCCTAAGGCAAAACCTGTCTATAACAACTATAACAATGTTCTCAACTTTTGTGTTTTTTTTCCATGTTTATCTCTTGACATAATAACTACTGAAGCGTCATACCAGCAACAACCAACATACCAACCGAAGGACTGTTCTCAACGCCGGAGACCAGAGAGAAGGGGGACCCTGCAGTTAAAAGACCTGACCCAGAATTTTAACTCCTAAAATGCACATTCTCGTTTGTTCTATTAACATTGACTATTTCACTTAAGGTAAGTGACCACACTTGAATAACACTTGGTATTTGCACTTTACTGTTCTATAGAAATAAATCCACAGAACATCTTCATAAGGGATATGCCACTTACTGGAAGGTCACTAGAAAGTACAGTGCATTTTCAAAAGCCTGAGGGTCTGTACCCTCCATGTAAATTAGCCCTAACCATGTGAAAGGCAGACACCACATTTTGCAGGAGCATCTCTTCAGACAGCAACAGAAACAAATACTTATGCTTAACTGCAGGGCACTTTTGCTCTCTGGATAACAAGGAGAGAAAGTTCTTATGCAGTTTAAGTCAGAGTGCTATTAATATTTGTGACTTAATGCTTTAATATCAGAAAGTTACTCACCCTTTGGTTATTTAAAATGATTATTACACTATATTTTATATGGACTAATGTTTCTCCCACTAGATACATTGTAATGTCATAAAATAAGTCATGACTTAACATATATGCCTTTAATTCCCAAGGCAACTTCTGTGGACTCTTTCAACATCAATTTTCTAAGTAAGATATTAACTCTATCAAGCGAAGTGACTTAAGAAATACTTGTTCACAGAAGCAAGAGAGATGGCTTAGCAGTTAAGAGTGCTTACCGCTCTTTCAGAGGACCCAGCTTCAGTTCTCAGCACCCACACTGGGTGGCTCACAACCAGAGGTAATGCCAGCTCCAGCGGGGTCTAGTGCCCTCGTCTTGAGTCCTTAGCCATGAAGTGGTGTACATAAACTCACAAGAACCAACACATACGCATAAAAACAATATATCTTAAAAAACAAACAAACAAACAAACAAACAAAGAAAATCTTAGCTGGGACCAACATTGACACCAATGTTCTCAGCACCTGGGAGGTACAGATGGGAGATCTAGAACTGAAGGCTAGCTCTGACGATGTAGTGAGTCTGAGGTCAGTCAGAGCTACATGAAACCCTGCTTCAAACAAACAAAAAAGGACAAGAGTTTCTGCTTTTGTTTGGAACAGCGATTCTAGGTTCTCTGTAGCTAAGGATAACTTTGGAGTTCTTATCTTCCTGCTTTTGCCTCCCAAGCGCTGGGAGACAAGCACTACCCCATGGGGCACTTGTGGTGCTAGACATTGATGCCATGGTGTTGGAAATGTTATGGAAGCAAACTCAGCAGCTAAGCTCCACCCCCAGTCTGTCTTTATTATTTTAATACTTTAAAATCACATCTTCCAAGTCCATTTTTCTTTATGACTTCCAAACACTGCTTTAGATTCTGTCTGTACCCCTTTTGTTTCATCATGCTGCATTCTAATTATCTGTTCTGATGACTGACTCCCCTTCAGGGTTATGAGAAGAGTGCGTTAATCTCTTTACATATTGGTACCTCTCAGTATGCCAGGAGGAAGTAGAAACTTCATAAATACTTATTTCACTGAGTCGTTGTGCCTTCTTCTTCTTCTTCTTTTTTTTTTTTTCTTTTTCAGATTCTTTGACAAGTTTTGTGACTGCTTTGTAGTCTGCTCTTTTCCTTGGGGAATTATTACTGATGTTTTATTTACTGCTGAGGGATCTGAGAAATTAGAAGAGATGATGGTAGCTATAGGCATTTGGGGAGTATTTAGAGTATTCCTTCACACACACACACATATATGTGAAGGAATATATATATATACGGTCTGCTTTATTTTTGGCTGCTGCAGGTGCATTCCACACCCCACTGTAACTGTACTGCTAATTATTTTCAGACAGCAAAATACTCAACTACAAAAATCCTTAAGGAACTTATTGCCACATAAGAACTAGCATTTGTACTTAATAACCATTTATACTGTTCAAAAGGGAATCAAAGACTGAATGAAGAGAACCAGTTTGGAAAATGTTTGTATTGGGAGTATAGCATGGAATGCAGTGTATTGCTCTTCTTGCCAGTTCTCCTTGGCAAACGAGCCTGAATCCATGGTTCCCTCTGTATTACCATTTAAGTCTATGAAATATCTTGTCACTGATACAATCATACTGAGAGACAGTTGCATCTAAATTAACTTGCCAACACAAAACTTCTTTCTCTGAAGTGGTTTAAAGTAAAAAAAAAAAAAAATACAAAGAACTTCTGAAAGTATTTCCTTTGGGCTTGATGGCTAGGTACTCAGGTGTTAATTACACTATTCTCTGTTTTATAAGGTGCAGTATTGTGTAATGTTTTGAAAGTACTCTTTCCTATTGTGGGGATGCCTGGGGTTATGAGAACCTCTGCTGGGTCTAACAGCTGGTCCCTGCACCTGTAGCATCACCCAGGAGTTTGCAGAGGTGCAGCCTCCCAGCCTGCATAACCTCAGCCCTCATAACAAGGTTACCAGGAAATTTTTATGCACACAGAAGAGTCCTGAGAGTCAAGGGCATGTAGTAGTAATCTAGGTGTGGCAGTTGCAGACTTGTGCTTCTCTTGCTTATCAAGACCCTGGCAGAAACAACTGAGTTTCATAGAGAGGCCATGTGATAGAATAGAAATAATGTTGCCTGGAGAGCTTGAAAACTAGATTCTCACTTCATATCTAGTTCCATGACCTTGAACCAGACTTTTCATCTGTGAAATGAATGGATCTTATAGCAGACATTGTGAGACTTTACAACTCTGTAAGCTATGAATTTGTGAAAACAAATAGCAATGGGTTCTTCTCTGACATGTTGTCACAAACAATGAAGTAGTTGAGGGAAATGATTTAATGCTTTATGTAGTAGGGAGAAATGGTTCAGGACACTGGGCCTGAGTAATGTGTAGGGCCTTGTCTCTCAAATACTTTATATTTATTCAGCGCTGCAGCTCAACCTCTTTGATTTTCACATGAATTCTGGAAGATGCACAGTAGTGAATAACTTAAGCAGTGGGCGGCAGCTATTAATAACCCCCTCCCCACTTCCTTTGTTCTTGGATACAGATAAAAACACAGGTAACAAAAGAACTCAGAGACAAAAACAGCTCTTACATTGTGCACAAGAGGAAGAGAATGTTAGTGTTCTTATGAAAAGCAGGGTTAAAGTATTTAGAAGTAAAGGATCAAGGGAAAAAAAATAAAACCAATATGCACGTATACATGTGAATGCACATATGCAAAGAAAATAAAACTAATATGCATGTATACATGTGAATTCACATGTATAGAGAAAATAAAACTATCATGCATGTGTACATGTGAATGCACATATAGAGAGAAAATAAGACAAATGTAGCAATATGTTAATAACATAAATCTAGATGGAGTATAAGGCTATATACACATTGTACTTTCTATAGTTTTATTTAGATTTGAGAATATTCAAAATAAAAAACTGAGGGAGAAAAAATTAACATAAGTAGCCACTGACTTCAATATGCTTCTTGCATTATTCTTTTTTCAACAAGTAAAACATATTAAATTAATTTTTGTAAACTTTATAAAACATCAGAAAAGCTAGTGTAGAATGGACAAATCACTAAGTAGGACATTTTAATAGTCACATTCCTGCGATACTTCTTTAAAGAAGTGAACAATATCCACGGGGTAGGAGATGGCCCATGTAAGAGCACTTGGCATGGGTGTGAGTTCAGATGCCTAGGGTCCATGCAAGCGCTCAGTGTGGCAGCTCAGACCTGCAAGCCCCGTGCTGGTGGAGGGGCAGAGACGAAATCCTGGGACTCACTACCGGTCAGTTTAGTCAAACAGGGAGCGTGAGGCTCTGTGACAGACTGAAGACCAAGGTGGTGAAGACCTGAAGTCAACCTCGGGCCTCCACATGAGTGCACCTATGTGCGCACACACACACACACACACACACACACACAGTGGGGGAGGGACTGCAAATAGATAGGCCTGAAGTGATTTTTATTTTTGCTCTGGTTTCAGCTAATATTGGAAAAGAACGAAGCCACCACTCAGAAATAGAACCGACCACAGGCTTTTCTTACTTCCCTGCACTGAGAGGGACGCAGCAGCTGCCATGAGAATTGCTCTGTCCTCCCACAGGAGGATGAGTGTAATGGATTTCTTCCACCAGGAGAATAAGGGAAGGGAGAGTCCCAGCACTGTACTCATTTGGCTCCAACAGCCCTTTCCATTCATGCATTATTTTACCTATTTGAAAACACACTCAAGCACAGCCTGCCTTTCCAGCATGACCCTGCTTAGCTGGACATCTCGAGCTGCATCCCCGGCAACAGAAGCAGGAGCTGCCAGTGCTCCTTCAGCACTTCCACACATCCCACAGCTACGCCACCAGAACAAACACACTTTAATAATGAGCGATTTAAACACATTTGTTCTTAACACATTGAATTCAATGACTTTTTTTTCCCTTTTCTCTGATGTTAGCTAAGTGGATTTATTTTATTTTTCTGAGTTAAGCTTTACATAGTTAACACATTACTTAAAATGATCACAAAAAGGCAGTTACTAAAAGTCCTATAAGTCACCACAGTGTAGTGTAAACAGGACAAGCAGACGAGGCAGTTAGATTGATTTTCATATATAATTGAAAGCCCAACTCACAATGACCCTTTGCTTATTCCGCCTGAAGCCAGCTGCTCTCTGCTGACTGGCTTGTCCTCACAGCGGACCAAACTTCAGCAAACAGAACTCCAGAACTCCACAGCTTTACCAGCGGAGCTGGACAGAGGCTCGGTTCCATAGTAAGAATGATTCTTGTTACAAATACTGCCACCACCTTCATTTTGCTAGAATTAGAGACAGTTAGGGATGCTAATTCATAATGTTCACTTAGTACCAAAACAATCCACTGACTTAAACATGAATAAATCTCAAAAGCAGTGTACAGAAAAAATGTAAATGATAGAGTATGCAAAATTCAGTGCTTGCAGATTTAACATTATTATTTTACCTTTCACAGGCATATAAATACATATAATAACCAATTGAATATGTAAAAATGATGACTATAAGACACATGGAAATGGTACATCATTTTCCAGCACGCACCTCTGGAGAGGAAGGTTGGGAAATTGGGGATAAGATCACAGTTAGCTTTGACAATATTGTAAGGTATATTTTCTGTGACAGTATTAAATGTCGACTTAACAGAACTTAGAATCAGCTAGCAGGTGATATCCAGGAACTCATGTGGGGCAGCAACATCAAGGTTAGCCCCCAAGAATGTCTTTGAGGTATCAGCTTGATTATAATAATTAAATGTGAAAAGTCCCATCTTAACTGGGTAGGCCCACTCCCCAGGCAGGAGAAAAAGCAACTGTGTGCTGGTACACATACATTCATGGCTCTCTGCTTTTTATTCACTTTTTTTTCATACAATATAGTTTGATCATATTCTTTCCCCTTCTCCAACTCTTTCCAGGTCTCCCCACCTCCCTACTCACCAGCTTCACATGCATGCTCTCTCTCTCTCTCTCTCTCTCTCTCTCTCACCAGCTTCACATGCATTCTCTCTCTCTTTCTCTTTATTCAAAAACCAAAACAAACAAGAAACCAGCAAGACAAAACCAAACTAAAACCAAACCCAAATGGTGGGTATGATGTGACCAGTTCCCATAAGCTCCTGCTGCTGTGCCCCTCCCCCACTATCATGGCCAGTACCCAGAACTGTGAGCTCCAATAAACCTTCCTCCCTTGTGCTGCTTTCCTCAGGGTATTTTATCACAGCAACAAGAAAGAAAAAGCAAAGAAAAAAAAGAAAGAAAGAAAAACTAAGACATTTTCTCAGTAAAAAAAAAAAAAAAAAAAAAGATTTGAAGCAAACTAGACAAAATGTGGCTATTTGAGAGTGATGAGTATAGAGGTGTGTGTTATACAATTCTTTGTAAACTTTAAGTCTTTCTAAACTGTGATTTTAAAGCACTGCCTATCTTTCAGAGTCTTCACTGACTCTTCCATGCATGCTAAGGGAAGCTGGGATGCTCTTTTCTGACGAGGGCCTTGAGTATATATGAACAGAGTCAGACAGCAGTGTTTACAGCTTTAATCGTGGTGTTTGCTGCCACAGTGGCTTCATGGACTCACCCATGCTGGCAAGCACAGCAGGAGTTCTGTTTCACAGGTACAGACTAGGCATCCGTCAAACCAGTCTACCAGATGAATAGTCCACAATGGGCATTTGGCTAATATACAATAGTGAACATTTACTTTATGCCGAGACGTATGCATACACTCTGAGCTTCAGGGCTACAGGACACGACACACATATGTCCATGGAGCCACACAGGGAGCTCTGTGGCAGGCTCAGCTATCTTGAGACCTTCAGCATCCCCACCCTCAACCCCCACCGAGTTCTAGATTCTTCACTTAAAAAATATTTTAAATTATGTGTATGTATGTGGATCTGTGTGTGTTGGTATGTGCACCCGAGTGGAAGAGCCCAAAGAAAGCAGAGGCACTAGATCTCCTGGAGTTGGAATTACAGGAAGTGTGAGCCTCCAGATGGGGATGCTGGGAGTTGAACCTGGGTCTTCAGGCACAACACTAAGTGTTTTTACGGCTGAACCATCTCTTCAGCCTCATCACATTTTGTTCTTAAACATCTGATATTGTCAGCTTGGCTAATTTTGGCCTTTCAGGTAGGAATATAGTTATTTTCTAATAGCTTCTTTCCCTAATGACTGATGATGTTAAGCTCTTTTTCATATATTTTTAACTCATTTGGATATCCTCACCTGTGGGTGCTCCTGCAAGTTTCTTGCTCATAATTTTTACTATGTTGCCTTTTAAAACTTATATCAAAATTACTAAGATATTGGGATATAAGCCCTTTGTCAGAGCCTCACATGTTTATGTGTATATGTGTGTACGTGTGTATCTGTATCTATTTCTTTTTCCACTTTAACAAGCTTCTTTTTAATGGTACTTGAAAGAGTGAAACTAAAGTTTTTACTGTAGCCCAACCAGCAGTGTTTTCCTTCATGATTAGTGGTTCTATATTCTGCTTTTGGGTGTTGTTTCCTCTCTGAAGGTCAGGAAGATATTTTTTCTGTTTGCTCTAACAAGCTTTATTGTTTTAACTTTCACATTTCTATCTGAGTTTACGAATAGTTTTATTTGATGTAGGATTCAACAAGATTAGATTTACTTTCTTCTGTATCAAGCTGGCCATCTTTCCCCCAGATGGGAATATACTGAATGTGCAGAAAAATCTGCAGAGAAGCAACAACTGAACCACGTTATATATTCCATGCCATAACCCTGGCACATTCTTCCCTTCCCTTGGACCTCTGGTCTTCTCTATGAAGGTCTGACATCTCTTCCATAGCTTTATTACAACATATTTTAATATGTCTTAATGTTATTGCATATAGTTTCATTTATCAATTTCATTTTCTAAAAGTCAGTTTTAGGACTATAGCTCACTTTCTCTAAACTTTGTATTGGAATATGCAGTGTGTCTAAACACATGTGGAAATGTTACAGCTTCATGAATTTAATAAACAGACCGATCATGTCCAACTGGCTTTTGTATGCAAAATCACCTTTAACCACTTTGTAATAGTCACATTAATTTTAGATCTTTCCTGTAGATTCTCTCGGATTTTCAACATAAACAACTGTGCTGCTTGTATATGTAGTTAGATTTACGCCATCTCAAATATTGAAGTTCATTTCTTCACTTATTGAACTGGATGAATCTTTAAGTTCAAAAGTGAATAATCCTCACCTCATGCTGAATCTTGATTTCAAGAGAAAAGTCTTCAATATTTCATCATCAATTTTAACACCTATTGAAATATTAGATAGCTATTATTAGATAAGGATTCCCATCTATCTTCCTTTGCTGAGTTTTTGTAGTTGTTGTTCAATTGTAGAGGCCACTTAGTATTTATCTGCATGACGATATTAAGTTATAAATAGTCACATTTTTATACTCTCTGGAGAAGTTTAAGATTTAGTATTTTTTTTACTATTTTTACTTGATGCATATGAGAGGTTTGCATGCATATATGTATGTGCATCACATGTGTGTATTCCTGATGAGGTCAGAAGAGGGCACCAGATCTGCCATGTGGGCACTGGAGCCTGAGCCCTAGTTCTCTGTAACAGTAGTAGGCACTCATAACAGCTGAGTAACTCTTCCCCTCCCTCTGGAAAATCCGAGGCCGAGGGTTTTATATGTGTGAGGATTTTAATTACAGGTTAAACTTCCTTTATAGATATATAGATATTAGACTAACTGGACTTTGGATTTCTCCTGGCATTGGTTTTTTTTTTGGAAAGGGTTTTGCTTTCCCCCATCAATACCAGCATACTTATATATAATTACCATATCATATAATTTGTCTACTTATAGGTGACACATGCCCGAAGTCCCAGCATTTGGGAGGCTAAGGCAAGAGAAAAAGTTCAAACCCATCATCCTGGGCTATATAATGAGTTTGAGGCCAGCCTAAACCATTTAGTTAAAGTCTATCTCAAAAACTGTGTCTGATATGATGGTTTCAGCACATGCATGCTATTATGTAAACCATACCTCAGTCAGTTTTAGAACTGTTTCCTCATCCCCACAACCTGACATCCATTAGATACCACTTTCTTTTATTTCTTACTCCTAACCCTTGGCAACCACTAACCTACTTTCTGTTTTTATGGATTTGTCTGTTCCTGCTATTTCACATAAGCAGAGTGACATAGAATGTGGTATTTTTCTGAGTAGCTTTTGCTTACTAGCATAATGTCTTCAAGATAGAACTACATGACATCATAGATGACATGCCTGTACTTCATTCTTTTCAATGCCAAACAATGCTCCATTGCATAGAGATACAGGATTCTTTTAACAATGGATGGACACTAGGGTTGGTTTCTCTTTCTGGTTATTAGGAATAACACTCCCATGAATAATCACATGCAAGTCTCTGTGCTTAGACATTTCACATTCTTGCCTGTTGTGAGGCTTCCAACTTACCTACATCCTCATCAATAATTCTCTCTATTGTTTTTCTTACAATATCTTCCTTTGTGGATGTGATTTAGTATCTCATTGTGGATCTTATTACCCACTTCCAGGTGACCAATGATGTTTTGTGTCATTTTAAACTCTTAGTGGTCTTCATTATAGGAGAAATATCTGTTCTGATCTTTTGACCATTCTTACAATCAGGCTTGCTTTTTAAAGTTTAATGTTAGTTTTGCACATCATGCTACTCTAGGAACTTCTGAGTGAAAAATCTAAGTTCATTGGTATCAAGTTATCACAACCTGTTTTTTTTCTTCCAAAGTTGGGTACCAAACCTGAGGCTCTACTACTCATGAAGCTCTACTACTCAGCAGCATCCTGAGTCACCTTCTCTGTGGCTGAAGGATTTGTAGTGAGATCCCTCTTTTCTACGTTTAATACTGGGAAACTCTTGTATACTTTTAATTTCTTAGTAGGATTATTATTTCTCCTTTGATACACATTTCAAATATTGGAAGATTTCCTGGAGAAAATGATTCATTACCCCAGCTAGTGATTTCCTCTGTGGTTAGAGAAAATGCTATATGACTTCAATCCTTTGGAATTTATTAATGTTTGCTTTATGGCCCAACTTGAGGTCAATTTCAGAAAATATTCCATGTGTACTTGAAACAGAAAGAATTCTACAGTAGTTGGAGGGGTTATTGCCATGGGCTTTTAATAGCAGATGAATGAAAGTTGGCTTTGTGTATGTGTGACAGCTTCACTGTTTCTTGACTGAATTGAGAATTACTCAACCTCAGTAAAGTTCTTCTTTAACAAGCTGTTATGAAGAATATCCTGATTGTATGTTGCCCTCTAAGAGGGAAAAGTAGAAAGGCATGCTTGTTCCCTTTCTTGTGTGTATAGGTAGGTATGCATGATATGTGTGTGTGTAGAGACCAAAGGAGGACATTCATAGCTGGCCTCTGTCACTTTGCCTCATGTACTGAGAAAAGGTCTCTCACTGATTCTGGAGCTTGCTGTGTTTTGACTGGCTGCCAGCTAGCAGGCCCTAGTGTTCCCCTAGTTCCAATGCCCTTCTTCCCTCATGATAGAGTTATAGGTAGTTGTGAGATTCCTGTTGTAGGTGCTGGGAAATGAAACCAGGTCATCTTCAAGAGCAGCAAGTGCTCTTAACCATGCAGTCACCTCTTTAGACATTGCACACGGTCTTTATTATGTGGATGCTAAAGATGTGAATCCAGGCTCTCAATGTTTGTACAGGTGCCTTTACTTACTATGCCATCTTCTCGGCCCCACAGTTGTTTCCTTTTATGACAAAGGCCTATTTCATGTTAAGAATACATACACTCACATTAATCTTATTAAGATTAATACAGGATGAAAAGATCTGACAGGTTTTTTGTTGTTGTTTTGTTTTTTTCCCAATCTGAAGTGGAAAAGGATCTCACTGTGTGTAGCCCAGGCTGGCCTTCAATACCCAATCTCCCTTCTCAGCCCCTTCACTAGAGTGCTGAATTACAAGTGTTCATTACCATGCTTAGCTTAAATCATCCTTTTAGAAGAAATACAGATTATCCAAAATGTTTCTCAACTACAATTCAAAATATTTAAACAGCAGATGAAATTTTAAATTAGCCAACTTTACTACATTCTATATAAAACGAACACTTCATTAGAAAAGTGTCAATCTTTATATCTCGTGTAGATTTGGAGAACCAAATGTTTAGTGTGGAATAAACCTTAAGTCCTATGAGTTTTGTCATAGATCTCTGCTTTCTTTCTAGTCTGTTTGCAACAGTACAGGAAGGAACTATTCCCATAGTTAGCAATACTGATTAGGAGGTCGAAGGCTAACAGAAAGGGACAATGTTACAGATAATGGAATCTAGAAATACAACTTGATGTATAAAGCCCAAGTTTGGGTGTCAATACTGAATGGCAGGGCTGATCATTATGTCATGTCACCTTTGGGTGGAAAATCCAGGAAAAGAGTGCATATGGGACATGGTAGGAAATAGCTATTCAACAAATACTTCAACAAGCACCACTACCCTCATGTCGTAGCCCACTAAGAGATTTCACCCAGATGAACAAAGTGTCCTGAAGGCTGTCTACTGGATCATTTACTGCAGCACCGAGACTACTGTTAAGCTTCTCTTCAAGGTAAGGCTGGAGCAATCGTGACAAATATGAACAATCATCCAAATAGCTGTCTGAAAGTTACAAGCATAAGGTCCAAAATAAGAGTAAGAAACAGCCAAAAATTATATTTTCTGTCCATAAATTAAGTTAAGCAGTCTGTGAGTGCAATTTTTCTGGTAGGAAAATTAGAAAAATGAAGGATTAAAAGTCAAGCAGATTCTGTGGCATAGGGCATATAATCCCCTATTCTTTACAGACACAATTCTCTGGAATGTTAGCAAGTTATAGGAACAAACTCATAAAGCACAGAGCCAAGGAGATGGCTCCACAGGATGGCTCCTTGTTACACATACCTAAAGACTTGAGTTCTACACCCAGAACTCATGGTGGAGGGAGATACAACTACTAACTGTTATTCTTGGACCTATGCACATGTGATGTGACATGCACAAACCACACACACATGCACACACAAACAAACCATAGGAATGTATTACATAATACATATAATAAGTATGTATTACACATCTGCACAGCACAGATGAATTTTCTTGAAGCATAAATGAAAAGTAAACAGATCATTTGTTGACACGGTCCCACTGAAGAACGCTGCCTACTTCAGGCACAGATGTCGAAAATACGTACTACATACTGTCACACAGCAAATGGTACACATTTCCCCTTCAGTCTTGTCAGAGAGGAAGAAATGTATTCCGCATTTAAGCAAGCCATAAAAAAATATTTTCCTTAGGCCAACAACTCTGTCTCACTTGCTTTTTCAGCAGACTGCTTGGTTATCTAGAGGAACATCCTTCTTAGGATACTGAACAGCTTATGGATGAAATGTCAAATGATGTCTCTCAGAAGGCTCATTGGGGGAAATTAGAGACACTGGAGACCAGTTGCGAGTGCATGCAGGTGAAAGGAGTCTGGATGTCTATTGTACTTTTTGTGTATGTGAATTTTTTCAAAATAAAAACTTAGAAAGGGGGCTGGAGAGATGGCTCAGAGGTTAAGGGCACTGGCTGTTCTTCCAGAGGTCCTGAGTTCAATTCCCAGCAATCACATGGTGGCTCACAGCCATCTATAATAAGATCTAGTGCCTTCTCCTGGCATGCAGGTGTACATGCAGACATAACACTGTATCTATAATAAATAAATAAATTAAAAAAAAAACTTAGGAAGGAAAGTTCCCATTGAAAATCCTATACACCTGCACAGCACAGATGAAAAGTGCCAAGGTTGACAAGTTAGTAAGGTGAGGGAACTGCACATGCCAACCATTTATGGTATGGTAGCTTCTTGGTACAATGCTCTTTGACTCCCATTTCAAAGTGCTAGCATAGGACATTACAATGTATGACTGTTTAGTCTGTTGATGTAAAAGGGAACAGTAAGAAATAGGAGTACCAACAATTACTTAATGAGTAACTGTCTTAATTGTTCATTTGTGGACATAGGTCTTAATTCTTATTTAAACCCCATGTCTCAAAAACAGGTTCTTTGATTGGGGACATGAACACCCCATGACAATACCTTAACTAGAGCAAAAGAAGGAATACAGTCTTTCATTATGTAAGTCTGGTAGAACTGTGAGAACCATGACGAACTATTTGCTGGTGGCATTGGTTCAGGGAGTTCACCTTGAGGGTTTTTACATGAAAGTGTTCGTCCTCAGAGCCTATCCAGTATTAATCAAAATACAAACATACAATACAACACCCAACACGTGAAAGACACGAAGGCCTTGTGTGGGTCGCAAATGACATCTCTCTCCAGTCTCTATCACTATTTCCCTTTTCCTCAAAGTGTAATTTCCCACAAAAGCTGTTTCTTCCAAGTAGCTCTTCCTTTAAGCTGTACATAGCCATTTGGAAGACTACCCAAACTCTCTGCACAATATTCAGAGGTTAGCCACCCCAACTTCACACTCAAGGAACTGCTTCTCCAAAAATCTTGTGTTATCAAAATATCCAGCATTTTTAATCGTTTTCTATTTGTCCACCAGAAGAGAACATTCTAGGGCAATAATGATGCTAAAAACTCAGTCTGTTTACATGGTGGATTAATGTATCTATAAAAGGAGGATTAAGCTCGTTAGGCATTAGAAGTAATGTTTATTTCCAATATATTGAAGGGCACTCTGTCCAGCATCACTGACTAACACAGAGGCAGCACCTGGAGTCAATGCTATCATGTGCTATGTCTTGATAACACAAGGTCTTTGAGGATGGCCAGACTATTACCTTATCCATCTTTAGATTCAACACTGCTAAATAATGCAATAATTGATTTTCACTAACAATTACAGTAAGTTAAAGCCGGCCACCTCTATAATAGGGTGTGTTAAGGACGTTTAAATTTTTAAAATGGAAATCATGGAAGTTAAGAAGGATGAAGGATGTCAATAGATTCTCAGAATACTATTCTCTTCCTTGTATTCATAGAGAAATCAGCACTATATACATTATGAGCACCATATGGCTTGTTCACACGTGGAGAATCACAAAAAAGAAGAGAACAGTGATGCAGAAGAACTTTCTGTTCTAAGGTCACATTTTGCAAATCTATTATAGCCAGAATACTGGCTCAATTACAGGCAGCTGATGCCTATCACGGGTGCCGATGTTCCTGCTGTCTAATTCTGTTCCAAGAGGGGAACTGGACACTTGTTGACTCTGCATACTTTTAACAGCTTCTCTCCATTTCACATATTCTAAAAGAGTAACAAGAGTTGAAATATTCCCCACATCTATTGGTTAGAGTTAGTACCCAATTTCCTTTTGTTAAGGTGTTAGAGTATATGAAAGGCTACTCAGTAAATTGTTTTTCTTTTTTGGAACAAAAATCTGAGCCCTCTGGATCACTGATATCCATTAAAGTTTCTACTAATATTTCATTATCACTTTAGCAATATGAAATGTTTTCAGCTTTTACTGACACCCGTTGATGTACTTGTGTTTTGAAACCAGAAACATCATGTTCTTTTAGTGATCATTTACAGTCAACAGTTACTAACACTTGGGTTCAAAACACTAATAATTCTATACTAGAAAATGGGTGTTACTGCAAGCCAAGTCTAAAGAATGCACTCATATCCTTACATAGTTTCCTTGTATACCACAGCAAGCTGACATACTTCAGTTCTATTAAGAACATGGTAAGATGCTGTGGCTAGTGGTGCAGGCTCAGACATAACAACTGAAAGCTTGAGGTCCACTTATGCTGTAGGGAGAGCTCAAGGCCAGCCTGGACAACTTAGTCACAAAGTTTAAGGGGGGCTTTGGAATACAGCTCAATGGTGTCTAACATGAACAAGACTCTAGATTCAACCTCTAGAACTAGACAAAAAAAGAGAGAGAGAGAGAGAGAGAGAGAAAAGGGGTGAAGTTGGTGAGTTCAATAAAGCCAAGAAGGTAGTCTGTGAGGAAAGGATGCATGGGATGGAGCTATGCAGTGCTAAGGGAGTGTATCAATAGTTCCAGACACAAAGGTGAGAAACAGTGGAGTCTACCCCTTCGCCCTAGGGGGAAGCTTAGGTACTCTGCCTGGAACGGCTATCTAACTGGCATTTGTTCTGAATAGATAGGCCTCATGTTTGATGCAACAGAAATCTTGGAATGAGCAGCAGAAGATGAAGAGAAACAGTAACCAGAGACTATTCTCAGGACACTACAGTGTCTTCAGAATGAGTGTCGGGGGAGGAATAAGAAGACATTGACCCTATTAAATAACAATAAGTAATTATAAAGTGACCAGTAATGAAATAGAAAAACCATATCAGCAATAAGTTGGCTGTAGATCACTTATTAGTAATTAGGTTGTTAAGTGTAACTATTTAAACAATGACATTATGTTTCCATTTCTCTTCATATGTACATAAACAGGCTGAATTTTCTGGCTGCCCAAAGAGCTCTTTGGCCATTAAGTTCAGTGACCTCAATAAGTTACATCTTTGTTCTAGTCTGTGCCAGCTGTTTAAAACACACTAGCTGGCTGTGAAGGAAGAGTCTTTAGTTACTGGCCCCAGGAAGCCTGAGGAGGTCCTCTTTGCTGCAGTGACTACTGTATAACTGGCAACACCCCCAACTATTTTTAAATTATTTTTGTTATTGTTGTGGGACACTGTCTTCTGTGCATGGCAACGGTTGTCTTGGAATTAGAGCAGCTGTGACCACTAAGATGAGACCCTCACAAGCTCGGGCTCACTAACATTCCCGGGAGGAAGGGAGAAGTGAGTCATGAGGGGATCATGAGGCAGCCAGAGGACCTGGAGACATACAAGCAGTGACTGCAGGACAGGAGACTTTCCCCTCCATTGTGTGGCAGTGTGTGTTGATCACACTCTTGTAAATAACTGCAATTGAATTCACTGATTTCTCAAGCTAGACTTAAGTGTCTTATCTAGGATGAGTAAGTGTTCATTTCCACTAAAGACGAGTTTATACAATAATTATTTTAAACTTTTATTTGTTTGTTTTTATTCCTGAGACAAGGGCTTGTAGTTGAGACTGGCCTGAATGTACAACTTATCCAAGGCAAGCTTTTAGTCACAAGCCTCTTACTACAACTTCCTAAGTGCTGGGATTATAGGTATGCATCCCCGAGCCTGGCTAGGTTTAAAGTATTTTAATGTTTTCACTGAATTATCTGAAAAAAATTATCTGATGAAAAATGGAAGACTTGGTTATGAGTCTTGAATCATGACATAACAGCTTCATAAGACACTTCTGGAGTTAAATAAAACAATTACAAAAATATCAAGCCACTGGCATGACTATAGAACAGTTAGGATGTTTCAGTCATTTATTATTAAAGACACTGAGTTTGTATTTCCTATCTCCCTGCTTCACGTGATTTTCATTATTTTTATAACAACAAAATTCATAAACTTGTAATTTATTCTAAAAGCTTAATTTCCACTAAAGCATATTAGCTCTCCAAAGAAATATATTTACTTATCTTATTTTAAAATAATTTTTAACAGAGGGATGGAAAAGGAGAGGGACAGAGGAACAACAAAACAAATCTTGTTTGAAAAACCAGGATTGAAAACTATCAGAAAATCAGAAATAGTGCTACCTCAAGATCCAGCTGTAGTACCACTCCTAGGCATATATCCGAAAGATGCTCAACTATACAACAAGGACATTTGCTCAACCATGTTGGTAGCAGCTTTATTCGTAATAGCCAACCTAGATGTCCCTCGACTGAGGAATGGATACAGAAATTGTGGTACATTTACACAATGGAATAGTACTCAGCTATTAAAAGGAAGGAAATCATGAAATCTGTAAACAACCTAGATGTCCCTCGACTGAGGAATGGATACAGAAATTGTGGTACATTTACACAATGGAATAGTACTCAGCTATTAAAAGGAAGGAAATCATGAAATTTTCAGGCATATGGTGGGAACTAGAAAAGATCATCTTGAATGAGGTATCCCAGAAGCAGAAAGATACACACGGTATATACTAGCTTATAAGTGGTTATTAGACATATAATATAGGATAAACATACTAAAATCTGTACACCTAAAGAAACTAAGCAAGAAGAAGGACCATGGATAAGATGATCAATCCTCACTCAGAAAGGCAAACTGGATGGACATAAGAAGAGGGAGAAAACAGGGAACAGGACAGGAGCCTACCATAGAGGGACTCTGAAAGGGATTGAGTTCATAGCCAAACTTTGGGCAGAGTACAGGGAATTTTATGAATGAAGGGGGAGACACTAGAAAGACCTAGAGGGGACAGGGGCTCTAAATGGAGACCAACAGAGCCAAAAATTACTGGGCACTGGGGACCCTACAGAGAATGATACCCCAACCAAGGATCATACATGGAGAGGACCTAAAACTTCTGCTGACTCCACGTGGCTTCACTAGTAAGGGGAACAGGGGCTGTCTCTGGCATAAAATCAGTGTCAGGCTCTCAGTGATCACCTCCCCCTGAGGGGGGAGCAGCCTTACCAGGGCACAGAGGAGGACAATGCAGCCAGTCCTGATAACACCTGATAGGCTAGGTCAGATAGAAGGGGAGGAGGTACTTCCCTATTAGTGGACTGGGGGAGGGGTATGGGAAGAGAAAAGAAAGGAGGGTGGGATTGAGAGGAGATGAGGGAGAGGACCACAGCCAGGATACAAAGTGAATAAATTGTAATAAATAATAATAATGAAAATTTTAAAAAATTAAAAATTATGAGAGCAAAAATATCATTGATCAATTTGTTGCACAATAACAATAAATCAATACTAATAAAATTTAAAATGTGAAAACAAACAAACAAAAAAACAACTGAAGACTCACTGGTGAGACCTGGAATGTAATGCCTACTTTTAGGGGAAATGGCACACCACCGGAAAGTCCCTGCCGGGGTTCAGCCTTCCACCAAAGGCCTAGCTGTTGCAGTGGATAGTCAGTCATGTTTAAGTCTATAACTAAGCCTGCCAGCCTCACTTCCCCCAGAACAGAACGGGGAAATCTCTAGAACTTTGCTATCTTCTTGTTTTTGTGAGTTTTGTGAGAAGAGTAAAAGGATAGTCTCTTCCTCACACCTGTTTTAGGATGAGCTAATCTTTACAGAAATGAGTTACAGACCTATTAATATTATTATCAATGTGTTAAGGCATCAGGGAACAAGACAGAAGAGACCACACCAGCTGTGCCAAAGAGCGGTTTGGGGGAAGGCTGCGCTGGGAATACTTGGTCAGAATCCTGCCTGCTCCCTTGATCATTTGCATTAGGAGCATCTTGGAATGTGCTACTGTGAACGACTCCTGCCGTGTCTTCCAGTTTATCAGTGTTCTAGGATTAAGACGACCAGTTCATGTGATCATCACTGAGATCCCGTGATGCAGGCTGGATATATGACTCAGTCTGGGAGTCCATGCACAACTGCCAGGTATGGTGGTGCAAGCTGGGAAGGTGGAGGCAGGTGGCATCTAAGGCATGCACAGCCCAACCAGCCTCGTCTAAGTGGGGAGCCCAGGCCAGTGAGACACCTGACACTGGAAGCTGACCTCTGGCCGATCCACATATGTGTACATGGACATGTGTGTCTACTTACCCATAAACATACATGCACACAGTCATGTGTTGCATTTCCTATTGATCTAGCCCTAACTTATTGACATGTATGTGTATAATTGCCCTTTTTTCCTTCCATCTCTGTCATTTGGGTTCAACACCTCTTCTAATAATTTCAGAAGGTTACATTAGCTGTCATTTAAGGTTTCAAATCTTCAAGTCTAGGTATTAAAATATCATGCTGTTAGGTATAATATAGGGGTAAGAAGATATAAAATAGGGGTAAGAAGATGAATTGTTTCTAAAATGTCCCTGTAACATACAAGAAGAAGATGCAATACATAGATCCATAGTGGACTATTGTCATACAGTTTACAGTAGTTATATATTATTTCACAATCAGAAAAAGAATCACCAAAATTAATATCAATTGTGCAGGAGAGATGGCTTATAAGCCCAATTCATCACTTTTTATTCTTAAATTTTTGGGTTCTGCTTTCAGTGGGGTTGTTCATAGCTCTGGACTTTATAGCATGTTGCAGTTGATGCCATTGCAGATGAGAAGACACTGATTCTAAATGTTCATTTCCAAATTGGCTGGTCAGCTGCTACTCACTAGCAATCCACAGCTGGCCATACCATTGGAATTTGTGTGCTAATGGACTCTGCCCATCTTGCTAAAAGCTGTCTCATTTCAGCTTCCTGTGGGGAATCTATTTGGAGTCTTGCCATGAGTCAGCCTCAATATACAAAACATCCAGGATATTGGATGGAGACACTGGACCAGGGACTATACTGCATTCCAAATGCTGGCAGCAGAGAGCCACTATGCTATTTAATGTTTAGTACAGCTTGAAAATGACAGCGATGAAAGTGATCCAGGCATCAGATGTGACAAAGCACATCTTTACTCTCTAAGCCTCAGATGACTAACATACCAAATTACACATTTTGAGTTTCCTCAGGAGCTCAATGGTTCTCTCCAGTGAGCTTGGATGGGAACACTAACCAATAACAACAAAAATCGGAAAAATATTAATTTGTTTCTTTTTATGTTGTTTCTTCTACTAACTTATTCAAACTACAAACAAAGAAAGTTTTCAGATAAAGGCCTCATTTGTTATTGCATTTTTAACCTAAAAAGATTAATTTTACTAATTATTACTAGCTGAGACGCACTGATGATCTTGTGCCCTCCACTTCAGAGCCAACACTCTAAATCCCATTCTAGAATTCCACTCTCTCTGGTACATGAATCAGAGGCCTCTTCCTGCTATCTTTCTCTCTGTCCACTGTTTCCATCTCATTTATAATAAAATGCAATAAATACTGTTGGGGTTGATCTGGTGCTATGTATTCTAATGTCAATTATTTTGTTCTCTGAGGGATACTTTTATGAGCAGACACTCACATAACCCAAAATGATGTTTGTAAAATTGCCTCAGAAGTTATTTCTGATTGGCCCAATAAAAAAGTCTATACCAATTACAAATAAAGCTGCTACAAACATGGTTGAGCAGATGTCCTTGTTGTATACTTGAGCGTCTTTTGGATATATGCCTAGGAGTGGTATAGCTGGATCTTGAGGAAGTGCTATTCCTAATTGTCTGAGAAAGCGCCAGATTGATTTCCAGAGTGGTTGTATAAGTTTACATTCCCACCAGCAGTGGAGGAGGGTTCCCCTTTCTCTACAACCTCTCCAGCATGTGTTGTCACTTGAGTTATTCATCTTAGCCATTCTGATGGGTTTAAGATGAAATCTTAGGGTCATTTTGATTTGCATTTCCCTGATAACTAAGGCATGTTTGTAGCAGCTTTATTTGTAATAGCTTCTGAGCTAGAAACAGCCCAGATGCCCCTCAGTTGAGGAATGGATACAGAAATGGTGGTATATCTACACAATGGAATATTACTCAGCAATGAAAAACAAGGAATTCATGAAATTTGCAGGTAAATGGTGGGAACTGTAAAAGATCATCCTGAGTGAGGTATCCCAGAAGCAGAAAGACACACAGGGTATATACTCACTCATAGGTAGATATTAGACATATAATATAGGATAAACATAGTAAAATCTGTACACCTAAGGAAGCTAATCAGGAAGGAGGACGCTGGCTAAGATGCTCAATCCCCATTCAGAAAGGCAAAGAGGATAGACATCAGAGGAGGGAGAAAACAGGGAACAAGACAGGAGACTACCACAGAGGACCTCTGAAAGGTTCTACCCTGCAGGGTATTAAAGCAGATTCTGAGACTCATCACCAACCTTTGGGCAGAGTGCAGGGAATCTTATGAAAGAAGTGGGAGATAGTAAGACCTGGAGAGGACAGGAGCTCTACAAGGACAGATCCAAAATGTCTGGGCACAGGAGTATTTTCTGAAATTGATACTCCAGCCAAGGACTGCTCATGGAGATGGCCTGGAAACCCTGCACACAGGTAGCCTATTGCAGTTCAGTATCCAAGTGGCTTCCATAGTAATGGGGACAGAGACTGTCTCTGACAGAAACTGATTGGCCTGCTCTTGGATCACCTCCCCCTGACGGGGGAGCAGCCTTACCAGGCCACAGAAGAAGACAATGCAGCCACTTCTGATGAGACCTGATAGACTAGGGTCAGAGGGAAGGGGAGGAGGACCTCCCTTTTCAGTGGACTAGGAGAGGAACACAGGTGGGGAAGAGTGACGGTGAGATTGGTAAGGGAGGAGGGAGGGAGGTACGGGGGGATACAAAGTTAATAAACTGTAATTAATAAAAAAATAAAAAATGTGATCACCGAAAAAACAAAACAAACCAACCAACCAAAGACGAAGACAAAACTTAGAATTTTCAAGGATTTCTAGAAACAAACTCCAGTCCCAACTCTTCTTTGATGTCTTCTAAAACTGACCTTTAACACGTGGTGTTAGCTGTCTTGTGAAAACATAGACATAAAAGTTACATGCTATGTAAATACAAAGAAAGCCCCTGAATTTTTAGTGGTGTGTCTTGGAAACTTCATTCTCAAGGCAAAACTAAACTATTTCTCAGGGTTCTGCAAGCCTTTGTGTCAAGTGCTTTTGATGCCCCTGGTTGTCCTACAGTCTATGGGAGAATTGTCTCATTTCAGGGTAAACATTTACTTGAATCTCTTCTCATTTGGTCAGCAATGAACTCTGCATCAGAGGCTAAAGGCTTAGTTTCAAAGATGGCAGGTGGAAGAAAAGGCAAGCAAACTGCTAACTATGAACCTTCATGTATACCATAGCAATCATACAGTACCACGAGACATCATTTTCCTTAAGTAATAATTAGTGTTTCCCTATGCATCTCTTAAAGAAATCATTTGTGTACAATTTAATAAAATAAGCTCATCAATACTTTGCTTAAAAGTTTCCTGTTTCAGGTTGCTTACTGATGAGGTTACATTTAAGTGCCTCCTTGATTTTGAAAAGTAATTAAATGTTCAAGCTGCATTTGGACAGAGATCAAAGAGTCTCCATATTTTTTCTGTTTTTTTATATTATTCTACTGATAACTTACATATGCATGTTAATAGAATGTTATTTTATAAACAATACTTAGTTCTGAGTGAGAAAAAGATTATCAGTGCCCTATGTGTCTTTTCTTGGCTACCATTAGTCTAGGTAATCAAAACTTGGTGGGTGGAGGAGCAATCAGGTGTTTGCATGTTTTGTTTTAAACTTATTATTATTTTTCAGACAGGTTGACCTCAAGGTGGCTATATAGCATGGAATAACCTTGACCGTCTGATCTTCCTGCGTCTGCCTGCTCAGTGCTAGGATTATAGGCCTATGCCAACACACCTGAGTATGCAGTGCTGATGATTGAACCCAAGGACTTTTTATTCCAGGTAAACACACAAACCAATCTAGTTCTCCAGCTGCCCCATTAAAAAAAAAAATCCACCATAATGCTTAAGCATGTGGAAAATGCATGCTGAGACAGAAAGAAATTTGTGTAGCTGTGTGTCTGTCTAGTGTGGTAGCAGGCAGAACAAAGCATTAGATTCTGTTGCAATGAATGAATAAAAAACATGTTGCTTCAGACCTGAAGTTCGGGCTTTGAATATATCATTAGGAAAAAAACCTCTTTCTCTAATATAGTATGGTTTTTTTTTTTTTAAAGTTTTTTTATATGTATGGGTGTTTTGTCTGGATGTATGTCTGTGCATGTCGGATGGCCTCGGAGGCCAGAAGAGGGAGTTGGATCCTCTGTAATGATAGTTACAGATGCTTGTGAGCTGTCCTGTGGCTGCCGGGAATTGAACCCAGGTCCTCAGAAAGAGCAGCCAGTGCTCTTAACTGCTGAGCTATCTTGTCAGGCTCTTTGTCTAATATAAAAGAACTCACGAAACTTAAGGAAATTTCATTAGCTCTCTTGGCATAAAATACATTCAGGTTACCAGCTCTAAGGGCAAGCACTGTAGGAAAATTTTTTTAAAACGAGTTCAGAAAAAGTGCATTTGGCACAATGGAAATCATTAAAATGTTATTAACCTTATCTAAGGATAATTTAGTCTTCCAAATTCCTAAGTTTCCTAAGTTTCAAATGACAGTACAGTCCTTATCTGACTTGCTTAGGACCAGAACTGCTTCCTATGTTGAGGGTTCTATTGTTTATTGTCTTGAAATTAGAATATTTGCACATATATAATGAGAATGTAATATTAAAAACAGGACTAATTTTAAACGTAAAATTAAACTGTGATTCATATATCCCTTACATATGTAGCATCAATAAGTTTTTACAGCACTTGTATTGTTCCTGTGTTTTCACTGTGGCCATCACAAAAGGTGAGGTATTGAATTTTCTACCTATGATGTGCATTTTAGCACTCAAACAATTCTGGATTTTGGAGCAGTTAGGATTTTGGATTTTCGGAGCAGGCCTACCAAAATCATTAGTTCTTTTGAAAATTCTTACCATCAAATATTTCTCACAGCGCTGAAAATATGGCTAACACAACTACCAGAGTAGGCAGCATCCTCTAAGACTGTGATGCAAAACCTCACCTCCATGTTTGCGTTTTTACGCTCAGGTGACATAATAGATTGCATTATGGCCTAACGCAGCTTATTTTCTCTGTCTAAAATATTCTTCCAGATTGTTTTTATATGATTATCTTTCATCATTCCAGTTTCACAGCATCCTGACCTCTATGGATGCTGGCTTTCAGTGCTATGTAAAGCAGCTTAACTTAGCATCACTCTGTTCTTTGCACTTCTCACTATGTAACACTACCTTTCTCATTGATTTGTTTGCTGTATCTACCTTTCCTCCCTTCTGACTACATCACCAGGAGCATGCAAGGTCCACAACTGGTTCCAGTCCGCATTCCTGACACCAAGAGTTTTGCCTAGGGCATAAAAAAAAAAAACCCAAAAACATTCGTTTACATGATCACTATGTAATTGAATGAATTAATGAAAAAAGGCCTCCACATACATAACTGCCTATGAAGCCCTTCCTGACCCTTGTATGGATTCTGTTTCAAATGAACCAATTGAAAACACCAACAGCATAATCAGAAAAATTAAACAACTACTAGACAGTTTCTGCTATTACAGCACATGCTAATATCTTTAATTTGATGATGTATCGAGGCTACTCTTAAATTTCAGAGAAATATTGAAGCATTTATGAAAACATTTACAGGATACATAATTTGCATAAAATAATCCAGTATCTGTATATGTGTAAAGAGAAATGAGTGAAGGTGAAAATAAAGTTAAGACTGTCCATGTGAACAGAGACCCAGTGGCTCATGAATGTAACTGAAGGTTTTGGAAGGTGGAGGAAGGATGAGGATCAAGAGTTTCCCCCTTCATTTCACAACTGCACTGTTAAATGAAAGCTGCAGCCTTCTGGAGCTCTCTGAGTATTTGTTGGACAGGCAGGAGGCCAGCCAAGCAGGAGGTGAGAGGCAACAAGAGACAGCTGTATATTGAAGCACGGAAACACTAGAGGAGAATCCTACAGAGTTTGTGGAGAAATGGTCCCTAAGACAAAGAGATCACGCAGGGCAAATACTGCCCTGTTCTATGAGCTCAATTGTTGCCACGATGATAGAAACCAAGATGGATAACTCACATGGAAGAGCCCACTTCATTTTGCTCCTGGAAATTATTGTTTAAGTCAATCTTGTCTTACAATAAAACTCAGAAAGGAGAAGAGGGGGGAATATTACTCTATTGAATAAGGAATGTAGAAAGAGTGAGTCATGAATAATACAAATGAAACATGATGCAATGCTCTTGGCCCATGGCCTGAAGGTTGTATGGGGAATGAAATCATTGCTGCTGATCTAGATAGAAAAGTGGCCTAGCAGTTACTCCCAGGCCACAATCACTTTAAGATTAAGTATGTGCTAATGATATCTACTCAGTAATCGACTCAACAGATTGGCCAGACCTGTTCCATAGTCAGGTATAGAATAAGAGCATAAAACCTAAAGCAGAAAGCTTCACAGACTCAATGCTCTGCTTGCTGTTTAATATTGTAAAGACACATAGACAAGTATTTGAGGAAAGTTGGCTCTCAGGGGCAGGATCCCACAGCATTTATGTACTTGCTTTTATCATGATTTTCTTTTTATTCAGTTTCTCATTTAAGACCTTCACCTTCTGGCTAGTTTCACTGAAGACATGGTTGAGAATTCCTGACCAAATAACTGTTATCCCTGGGTTGCTCCAAACCTTTTCTTTTCTTCTAAAGAAAAACAATGTTGATTTATATTTTGAAGTACAAAATTATTTTAGAGACTAAAAATATGAGACTAACAAATTGCCTCACTGATTTTTAGCTCTAGTTTATACACTGTGTTAATGCTGAGGTTAATGGACAACAGCATATCAGTATTGGGAATGGGACAAGTAGGTGGGGAAGGGGTACACTGAGGTAGTTACACATCCTTGCCATGTGGGAGGTCCTAGATTCAAGCCCAGTACTCCACCCACCCACAAAAGGACACTGGACACTAACAACCTACTTCTGCCAGAGCAATCTGTCTCCCTAATGTGTGAGACCCACAGGGCCACCAGGAAATGCCCTAAGCTTCCATAAGAGAGGGGTCCAGCCTCTTCCCTTTAGAGTTTCTATATCTGAGCTCAACACTTTGGTAACCGAATTACTCAAGAGCCACACCAGGAAACCACACATGAATGTAGACACTGCACTGAGGAGTCAACACATTCAGTTACCCAGAATCCCCATCTAGAAACATTTCCTATTTTTATAGTAGAAACTGTAAAAACAAACTGGCAAAGAGTTACCTAAGGTGAAAAGTATATAGGTTAGCGAGACCAAATCCCTAAGAGAAGGAGGAATTGTGGGAAGAACAAGCGATTAGGGCCAGAAAGCCAGCACTCAGTAGTGTCAGCTCCAGAGCCTGTGAAGACTGTGTCCTCCCTCACCTCCAGATTGTTTCCTACCTCTGCAATAAGACTAGATCACATGACCTTTGATTTCAAGGTCCTGATTAGAAAAGTCTAACAAGCATTTTCCATCCTGCAGTTTCTATACTATGATTGCAGGGGATTAAAAATGAATTTCTATTCACAGCGATGTCTCTGAAGTATCTGGCAACAGAATCATTTTGAAGTTCTACCACACACTGTTACCTACCTGCCTTACTATATGGCATCACATTATGATATTGAAAGTACTACACATTCTCCAGAGAAGCTGATCAAATACTACAGATATGGTCCTTTGCTCAAATCTTCCCCCCAAATTAATGACAACATGATATACCTTCTAGTTTCTCTTTCAATGAAACTACTTAAAATAGTCTAACACCCAAGACTTATGCACTCTTTGAAATATAAATGCTATGTTTGGTTTTTGTTTTGTTCATTATTGGTTTTTGAAACAGGGTCTTCCTATGTAGACTGAGCAGGACTTTGACTATCAGAGAACCGCCTGCCTCTGCCTCCACAGTGCATATGCTACCATGATCAACTCTAAATTTTTAATAACTCTTATAAACACCACTCAGCTAAAAGATGTATCGGGGAAAGTACAATTCCTCTCCCTTTGGTTTGCAGGACTCTTACATGTTACTCTTGCTGCCAGCAGCCATTGGCCTTGCAAATAAGAGCACAGTTCAGAGCCTATATCTTTCAGAAAGGACTTCGTGAGGTGTAGAGATGTATTAAAGCCATCCAACAAATAAGTCCTAATTTAGACACGAATGACAGGCTTCTCCATCTTTTTTTTTTTTCATTTTTGTCAGTTTGATTACAAGGAACCATTAATAATAACAATAGGAAAAAACAACAACTAAAATAAATGTTGGATTCCAACAGGTCTCAAGAGAAACCTACCTCCATATCTTATTTATTATATGTGATCCTTAGAGTGTGGGTAGATAATTCATAAAAGGAGAAATACAAATGGCAAGAAGCTTGAGAAATGTTTAATTGTAATAGCAATGACAATTTAAAAATGAGACACATTCCTGTGTTTCAGTAGTCAGAATCCTGAGTCAAAAAGATGGTAAATTTGAGGCAGCTTGAGCTACATACTAAAACCCATCCAAAAAGAAAGCAATTACAAAAGCAGAAGTAGGCTACAGAGATGGTTCAGTGTTTAGAACATATACTACCCTTGCAGAGAACATGGTCTTGGTTCCTAGCACCCTCTTTGGATGGCTCACAAATATCTGTAACCACAACTCCAGAGGAAACGGTGCCCCCTTTTGGCATTTATGGGCACTGCACTCAGTGCAAATATACACATATATACACATAACAAAATTTAAATCTTAAAAAAAAACAAGCAAACAGTAATGAACTCAACCCAAATATACATCTATGAAAGTTTATCATTAAGATCTTGATTGATGAAAATAAAAGGTAAAACAGCTAACATTTTATTATAAAATATCATTTGAAATTATATGTATTAAAATACAGGATGATTATGTTTTATTTAAAATTTAAAAGAATCTATATCAAACTGCTAACAATATCACCCTAGAAGAGAGTTTTTTGCCCTTTATTCTATAGCACTTTTAAGTGTATAACTTGTTTATAAGTTCCATAAACAACCCTAATAATAAATCATTCATAAAAGTAAAATAATAAAGCTACCTAGAAGTAAGTCCTGGGAGGATGCAGACAGATTAAATGGTTGCTATAAGTACAGGAATTATGAGCATTCCCTCTGTGTACCCTAATTTGCTCCTTTAAGATGCCAGGCTGAGTACTTTTCCATTTACAGTCTCAGGATATTTCTCTTTTTCTTTTTTATGCATGCAGCCTTGTGTCTTCCCTTTATGCATTTATGGACTGTACAAATTTTAGCCATTATTATTACCTTCATAGGTAGAGCCAAAAAAGAATAAAATATTAAGAATCTCAATATGCAGCAGCAGAGAATACTGTTTTATGATCACACTGAAGCTCACAGAGGTTAGACCACACACAAGCCCCCAACTATGGAGTGAGGTCTAAGGGAGCACCCTCAGGAGCTCCTGTTACAGGCAAGACGGAGCAGCTGTGCAACACTGTGCAGAAAGCAGAGCATAGTGCTAGTTATCATAAAAAGCAGGAAGCACGAGGTGAGATATCACAAAACAGCAGTGGCTTTTCCTTTATGGTTGCAGCAGATAAAAATAACAGTGACTAGGCTGGGTATCTCAGCCAGCAGAGTACTTGTCTAACATGTACAATGCCCTGGGTTCAATCCCAATGCTGCCAAGATGGGGGTATGAGAGTAAGCTTAAAGGTTTTGGCATAGTCTTTCTGACCACTTTCCACTCCCTCTTGCAACAATACAGAACAATACAGATCAGAACAATATAGAAAAAGCCTCATCCCTACAAGAAGGCATAACACCCTGAGAAACAGCCTTACCACATGAACCCGTGATATCACTTCTGGGTGGTACTGTCCAGAAAGGCTCCGAGTCCACACATCATGAGCTATCCTTCCATCTCTTCCTGGCAAATATAATACCAGAATAGGCTTTTTATGATACCTTATTAGGACCTCAAATGTACAGTGGTACTTTATAGACCTCTTGGAACAGAAGAAAAGGCCTACTTAACCTAAGGGTATGTCTCAGACACTGACCACTAAACACATTTCTAAGAAATGTCAGGACATTGTCCAATAGCATATCAAAAGGAATTCGAGGTGAAGAGGGTTTATGCTCAGATTCTGGAGTGTGTTATTCTAATGAAGCAAATTGTATTAGCTTGGAGTGAAAAAGGGGTAGAAACAGAACAAAACTAAGGAAGGGCTTTGGAACTCTCTAAGTTCTGTTGTAGTAAAATCATAGACTTTAAGTTGATAGTGTAGTGAAATGTGATTTGGGACTCTGAGCAGAAGGCCTGAAAGTGACATGTGGAAGGGATGTGAATTTTTAAAACAATTTTAGTGTTTGTGTGGTGTGTCTCTGTGTGTGGTGTGTGTTGTGTCTATGTGTATGTGGTATGTGTGTGTCTGGTGTATCTGAGTGTGTGTGGTGTATGTATGTGTGGGTCTGGTGTGTATGCCTGTGTGGTATGTGTGTATGTCTGTCTGTGGTATGTGTGTGTGTGAGGGGAATGGACATAAATATGTCACAGGAGGTTAGAGGACAACTCTGTGGAGTCAATTGTCTCCTTCTACTTTCACATAGGTTCCAGGGACTGAACTCTGGCCACTAGGCTTGAATGTAAGTCCTTTACCCACTGAGCTCGTACATAGGCTGAGGGATGTGAATTCATATGGGTCAGACTGGTAGGTTGGTGTCCACACTATATTCCATCCTACATACTGTCCATACAATATGATGAAGTGGAAGAGGCAGTGTGGGGACAATAATTCTCAGAATCTGGATAGGCCTACAGATACAGAATAAATAATAACGTATAATTTCTAAGACTGGGTCATAAAAGCTAATACAGTTTTTACTTGGTGTGTTTGGGATGGTCACTTGTGGAATCTAGCTACCATGCAGTGAAGAAATCCAAGTCACACACAAAGACCAGATATAGATAACACTGTCACCTACAGCACCAGCCTCGGTCCCACATGTGCCAGCTACCATTTGTTCGCAACCACATAGGATATGCCACCCAAAACCAAACCAAATAAACAATGACTCTGACATTGCATCATATGACATGGTTTAAGGGTTGTGGCAGGATGGCGAGTCCAAAGCTAGTCTGAACTAGCAAACAGAGCACAGCGGTACCCGGGCCTGGTTTTTTGTTTGTTTTAGCGTTTAGAAATAGGCTCTCATGTAGCTGGCCTAGAATGCACTATGTATGGAAAGATCTATTTTTTTTTAAATTCAGAACTCATTTATTGAACGAATAGTATATGCAAGAATACCATTAAAAGGAAACTAATATTACAAACTACAGTTTTGAAAACAAAGCCAATATAACAGGAACAAAATATACATAATGTGAGGAATGTTTGATATTTGACCCATGACGCATCCCTTATCTTTACAATTAACTTAAATGTCTGTTAAAACAAAACTGTGCCTTAGTCTAACTTCAGTGCTTTTTCAAAAAGCAACAACACTCTACAACACTTATGCTTTGAGATATCTCAAAGTACGGAAGGATCTTAACTCCTGATCTTTCTACTTCCACCACGCAAATGCGAGGATTATATGTGGTGAGCAAGACCCTGTGTTTGAAACAAAACAGAATACTCCACTTTTCCGGGTTCAATAAATGCAAAACATTGTGCCAAACAATTATACAATTATGATTGTTCTCAAGCTAGGCATTTGGGAGGCAGAGACAAGCAGATCTCTGTGGGTTCAAGGACTGCTTGGTCTAAATGGGAGGTCTAGGACAACCAGGGCTATATGAAGAGATCCTGTCTCAAAAAAACAAAAAAACAACAAAGCCAAAGCATTGCTCTCAGTCACTAATTTTGATTAGTTACACAGCAGTGGATAACCATATGTCAGTGTATTCATTTGTTTTGGCTTTGCTTTCAGCACGTGGTGTCATACTGCAGCCCAGTCGACCTGGTGGTTACAGTGACCCTCCTCAGACTCTCAAGTTCTGGGATTGCTGAACACCACCACACCTGCTTTCTATCTCTGTTTTAACCAAGTGTTTCCTCACGTCCAGAGAGGTACATAGAGTAGAAAGTGGGTCATGGAGCTTCTAAAAGGCATTTTCAGTGCTCCTCATCTCTTCTTTTTTTGTGCCAATCACTGTTTTTTTGAGTGGTTTCAACATCTGGCTCCCCATCTATTGCTTTACTTTGCCTATGGGAAAGCCTGGAGTAGGCTCTGCCTCATCTCTGTGACAGTAGTTATTTCTAGGTACCCAGGTATGTTACTGCAATAAGGCCTTGAAAATTGGCATAATCACCCTGCCACTTATATCTACTGAATACCAAGTTGACACAGACTGTCCCTTAGTGTGCACTGCTGTCATTTAACCTACCAAAAAAACTCCTGAAGGGGCATTATCATTATTCTTATATTCACATAGAGATACTGAGTGAGTTTGAAAGTCAAACTTCTGGAAATGTTTCAATCATGGTTCAAATATGACTTCAAAAGGTCAATTCTATCATTACTATATTTACGGTTTTTTGATAAAGGGACTGAGGCAGCTCAAAAGATTGAGAAGGGGAAATTAAAAATAAGTTTCTGTCTTTTCATATTCTGTTTGTTTGTTTTCAAGACAGGGTCTCACTATGTAGCTCTAGCTCTCCTGGACCTACTCACTCTGTATGGCTGGCCCCATACTCACAGAGATAAACCTCCCTCTACCTCCCAAGTGCTGGGATTAAAGGCATGCACCACCATACCTGACTCTCATATTCTTAAGAATGAAGTACTGACTTTTCAATCAATATTTCTATATGCAGATAGTATTTATTCAAATGAACTGCACCTGGTGAACTGTAGCATTTCAAGAACTGTAAGGAAAAATATCGGGTCGAAAGGCTTCTTTAGGATTACTATAAAAATAACTTCTATACTTAAATAGGCAATATGATTAAAAAGAAACATCAAAGGCAGAAAATATAGCCTTTTTAAAAACAGGTATAATGTCTAGAAACATTGCCCTAGAGTAAAAGTAAAGACTGAAGTGCTATGAAGAGAGCTAAACTCGGGAGGAAAATGAATTGGGTTCCCAACACCAAACAAAATGAGTATTATTGTGCAGACCAAGCAGGTTATATTTAGGAAAGATATGCATATACATAAACATCCACACATGTAGAAACGAGAACAAGGATGTAGGAGATGGTTTAGAGGAAGGAAAGGGAAGGGGAAATGATAGCATTGTAATCTTAAAAACAAAACAAATAATTTTAGAAGATTTTCTGTTTTCTAAAGGGAAGAAGGGGAATAATAACCACCAGATGGCTTAGAGCCCATCTGTAACATTAAGATAAATTTTTCTTTTGCCCATTTTGCACAACTTTTTAACTATGGTAAGAGACAACAGCTGATACAGACTTAATTTTAGGATATCATAACCACTCTGCAGAAGACTTACTGATCTTTTGAAAATGTTGAAACAGGTAGGGTAACAACTTCTTGAATACCATGAGGAGGCTCATTTCCACACACACACCCCACTTGCTAACATTAGATCAAGCGAGTATCACTTTCTGGAGAGAATCAATGAGTCTGAAGAGCATCTATGTAGTGGATGCCAACAGAGCAAGTCTTTCAAGATTTTGAAGAGCCTCCAAAATATCTGACCTGTCTTATCTTTGTTAAATCACAATGAGTCCGTTCTGTTTTGTGTTTCTGTATATTGAAAATGAAAAACATTATTATAAGTTAAAATATGCACTGGCTTTAAGATCCTAGGAGATTACATTTCGACTGAAATGCTTTTATTCACAAAAGAACTCCTGCAATCAAAGCTTTCCTAGCATAGTGGTATGCAGGATGCCTCATAGCTTTTCTTATGCTGCTGCAGTATTCCCTAGACACGGATCTATAAATAAATAAGTGCCAGGGAGTCCTAGGAATACCCAGAGTTATTTTATCAAGCAATCAGAGATTCCATTTAACAGGAGCTGTGTATTTCACCTGTATATCCAATATCTTCACTTGTAAAGTAACAATTTAAATTAGAAACTACACTGGCATTATCTTAGAGAATCTCCCTCATAGCAAGACAGAATTTTAAGAATGTGTATGAGTCACCTCGCATCTCATTTGGTTAATGATCTTTACACGTGTGATTAGTCTTCTGGGGGGACTATTTCACACACAACTTTCTAAGCAGTTTTTTCCTCTATCACAGTGGTTCCCAACCTTCCTAATGCTGCTATCCTTTAACACAGTTCCTCATGTTGAGGTGACCCCCAACCATAAAATCATTTTCATTGCTACTTCATAACTGTAACTTTGCTACTGTTTTGAACTGTTATGAAAATATGTTTTCTGATAGTCTTAGGCAACCGCTGTCAAAGGGTCATTTGACCCCCTAGGGGGTTGTAACCCACAGGTTGAGAAGCCCTGCTATATCCTCAAGTAGAATTAAGAAGAATTATTTAAAAATGATTTACTTTCTGGGGAAAAGGCTAATAGTCACTAGACTCAGGTCAGAGGTTTCTTTTCCTCTAACTGCGTTGCTGTATTTTGCAACATGAAAGACAAACAGTAGACATAAGAACAATCCACAAGAGTTCAGAATTAGGAACTTCGGGAACATTTTAAGTGGTCTATGATGTGCATGGCACAGAACAGTTTCCTATAAAGTCACTTTCGAAGCAGAGCTAAAGCCAGATCTTTCTCACATGTGCAAAGATGGCTGCTGGGCGTCTGGTGGGCCATGGAGTGAAAAGAGAAACAGACATCCTTCTCAGATCTCGGATCATGCTGGGTGGGTTTCCTGTGTCTTTCCAAGCTCTATATTACATTTGCACAGTTAGCTACTTTATTTATACAGTATGGTCCAATCTGAAATCATGTTAAAAGAGGACAATCATTTTCCTGCTATGATTAGAGAGAAAAACCTAATTTTAGAAGCCCAGGGACAGTAAAAAACATTGACACATTAGCATCTTACTTGGATGCTAATATGATGAAAAATAACAAAAAGGCCGATCTTAAGGATTGTTGGGAAACAGAAAGGGAACAATAAGAACCCCAGAGACAAAATTCCCCAATGTTACATTTGAGGGAAGAAGGTTAAAAGAGTTCATACTTTGTGTCAAATACAGTTTAATCTAGTTTCATCTGGATATAGTATGAGGAATAAAACAGCTTCACATAAAAAGTGACAACACACTGGGGGAGAAATGGCTCAGCAGTTAAGAGCACTGGCAGCTCTTCCAGAAGTCCTGAGTTCAATTCCCAACATCCACATGGTGGCTCATGACCACCATAAAGGGATCTGATGGCCTCTTCTGTCATGCAGGTTTACATGTAGCAGAGCACTCATATGTAAAATAAATAAACTTAATTTAAAAAAACTGACAGCACAAAACATGATTGGACTATAACCAGATACAAAATTAGCAATATAAATTCTTACAAGGTCTTACTTGACACGAAGCTAAAACTATCACAGTTCTAAATACAGCACAGAAGAAACACACATTTTGGAAATCATTTCATATGTAATAGTAACAGCTCAAATTTAAGCCATTTGACTCTGTTGATCACTAACTGGTCTGTCTATTACCAAGAAGAAAGCATGAGTCATATAATATTTAGATCTACAATATCTTGCAATGTATTGTATTAAGATTGTAGTTTTTTTAATTTCTAAGCTGTTTCCAAAGCTTCCAGACATTCAATTTCCTTTTTAGTTTTGGTCAGATGACTCAAAGAAAAGCTATAAGGTGTGGTTGCTTGAATGAGAATGTCCCCTGTAGGCTAATATATATGAATACTTAGTCCCCAATTGGTAGAATTGTTTGGGAAGAAGTAGGTGTGGCCTTATTAGATGAGGTGTGTCATTGGGAGCAGACTTTGAAGTCTTAAGATGAGTGAGGCCATTCTCAGTGTGCTCTGCTTGTGGATCACGATGTGAGCTCTCAGTGAGTCATGCCTTCACTCCACCACCATAAACTCTAGCCCTCTGGAACCACAAGCCCAATTAAACTCTTAAGTTGCACTTGTCATGCTTTTTGTCATAGCAGAAACGTAATTAAGACTAGCTGTTCTCCAAATTTTCTTATCTAATACCCCAAACCTATTCCTTACAAGTCTCAAAGAACTAATCCAATACTTATTCTAGAAAGCACAAAGGAGCCAGTGTCAAAACTCATAAGCACAGTGTTTTAGGTGATATGAAAACAGCACGAGTGGCTCTAAGACATCACACTGCATTTCCAGCTGGCCTGTAACTCATGACTCTGCTTTGCACACCCTAGTACTTAGATTATAGGCTACTCCACTCAACCAAAAGGAATTTATTTATTTATTTTTGGTTGAGGAGAAGGTTTTTTTCTTTCTTTATTAATTACACTTTACTCACTTTGTATCCCCCCCATGGTTCCCTCCCTCCTCCCATCCCAATCCCTCCCTTCCTCCACCCTTTGCCTGCATGCCCCTCCCCAAGTCCACTGATAGGGGAGGACTTCTTTTCCTTCCTTCTGATCCTAGTCAATTAGGTCTCATCAGGAGTGGCTGCATGGTCTTTTTCTGTGGCCTGGTAATGCTGCTTCCCCCTCAGGGGAGGTAATTAAAGATCAGGCCAATTTTTAAACATAGTCTTCTCTGCTGCTTCTTAGGAACATGGGCAAGGTACACAATTTCCAGTTATACTAGACGGAGTTTATCCATAGCCAGTAGTTTGTGGACCAGCCTCCTGCCTATGTACTTCTGCCATAGTCTTGTCCTTTCAATGCTATGCTGGACAGCAGCTGCTAAAATAATATAATACAATATAATATAATATTATGTTATGTTATTATATATTGTATAGAATGTATAATAGTATATAATAATATATAAATAATATAATATTTATATAAATATATAAATAACATTTATATTTATATATTATATAGTATATAGTATATAATATATATTATTATATACTATTATATATTCTATACAATATATAATAACATAACATAATATTATATTATGTAATAAATATTATATTATTTATATATTATATAATATTATATTAATATATAAATATTATTTATATATTATTTATATATTTATATATTATAATATATTATTTATATATTATTATATAGTATAGAGACATACACTAGAGACATACACTCAAGTTTAACTGCTTTTTACTATATGAACTGGCTTTGAAGTCTTGTTCACTTACTAGTCCATGGTTAACTCTCCTCTCAAACTGTTTAGAGGCAGCTCAGAGAGAAGGAAGCTGTTATTCTTTAAGATCTCTAAATTGTTCAACATGTCTCCATAATATACATTCAATAAACAGCTATTAATTAAGAGTTGCTGAGCAACACTCCTTTGATTTCTTTAAAAATCTCCTTTCTAATAGGAATCTCCTCATTCATTTCCATTATTACACTGACAATTGACACTAGATTAAAATAAGTGGCTACACATAGTGTAGTGTTTTCCTTACCAATTAAAATAAGATGACAATTGCAGCCTTCTGGGTCAGGGACACTTGGAGATGAAGTGAGCTTTCATTTCCATTTGAAGAATTTTACATAGACACTGAAAGTAGATAAATTTGCAATTCTCCACTACAAACCAACACATAAAAGCAGCTCATTTCAACCCCAGATGCATGCCTACTCAACAAGCATGCCTTCCTAGAATACATGTGGCTCTTTCATATTCAGTTTCCTTAATCTGTCACTAACTGTGACAGTCACAGAATGTTTTTGGACACTGGGGTTTCTATTATGCCCATTAAAAAAAAAAAAAAAAGCAAGCTCTGGTGTGTTTTTAAAATGTCGCCTATAGTCTCCCCATACCACCTGCAGGTTTACTGACCCCAGTGGGAGGGGCAGTTCGGGAGGAGCTAGGATGGTAGGTGAAGGCAGAGATGCCTGGAGCTTTGGTAAACACAACCACTAACCTTGCTGCAGATGCGCCAAGGTTAGGAAAAAAGTGCTGGCAGTGCAGACAGGGTTGTCTGGAGAGGCGGCCACGGGCACGCGTTCAGCTCACTATGTGGGAACTGAGGAGAATCTCCTGCTGGATCATAAAAAGTCACCTGGGTGCCAAGCACCTAGATCACTGGTTCTCTCAACCTGGGGTTCGTGACCTCATCTACAAACCTCTATTTCCAAAAATACTTATAATACAGTTCATAACAGTAACAAAATTACAGTTATGAAGTAGAAACAAAAATAATTTTATGGTTGGGATCACCATTACACGAGAAACTCTATTAAGGGGTTACAGGATTAGGAAGGTCGAGAACCACTGAGCTAGAGGTAGAACCCTGGACAAGAGAGAACAAGACCCACCCTGACACAACTCCTTTGACAAAAGCAAGATACTGCTTGAACAGTTTCATCAAGCAAGTAAAAGATACATTCTCCAGAAACTGATTAGTGTTTAAAATCATTTTCTTCATGCTTTCCTGCTCCTCACTCCAACAAGGGCTCTGTCGCTGAGGTGCTGAACTGCAGCAGCATTTAGGAATTACCCAAATTGCTCTGGGTGGGAGGGATCCCCGTGGCAAGACATAGCTGCTATGCAGCACACCTCGGCCGGAGTGCACCCAGCTCTCGCCCACGCACACCCAGGGCTAGGCTTCCTCAGCTCTGAAATGAGCAGCCTCCTGGCTGCTGGCCTCCCTGGACAGCACCACATTAGCATTGATGGGAGCTGCCCACAACCCAGAGGGCTTTTCCTGACAGACAAGCACAGTCAGAGATTTAATCCCTGCAGACAAGTGCTTTGTGGGACTTTCCAGCAAGCTTGCTGCCAATTCTTCAGCCTCTCCTACAGCTAAATGTAGCCCACTAAAAATATTCCATTTGCTCTCAACAAAATTCAGGAATATCAGACAGAACTACAAAATAGCTGGATTTTTAAGTTAATGAAGCATGCTCATATTAGTTAGCTTAAAAACTGCAGTTGTTATCTGCATTGAGAGACATTCTTCCAGGAGAGCTATTAAAACTGAGCAGCATCCTCCAAATGTGGCAGTATTAATTTGATAGGAGCTGAAAACAGAAACTAAGAAAATGAAAGTCTTTGTGCGTCCCTTTTAAACTAATCAAATCCTGGCCCCTGTCTGCATATTACTCACTTTGGTTCTCAAGGCACAGTAGAAGGAAGTCTTCTTTTGGAATGCTTCATCATAGATCCAGACCTATGGGCTACTCAACCTTGCAGTACAGCATGAGAGGCTAAGGCCGCACCACCCTACAGTGTGGGTCTTCCCGCTGGCTTCCCTTGGACCCTGATGCAGAGTTAATTATGTGGAACAGCCAAAAAGGTACAGTAATTGGATATTGACTTTTGGGGGTTGGTAATTTATTTAATGCCTATGGCCTTGGGACTTTCTAAGAAGCTTTTCCTTAACCTGCTGTTGAAACTGAAGAGTTGAGGACAAAGTAAAAAATCTTCTAAGAAAGAAAAAAGAGAGGGAGAGACACCTAAACATTTTGGCCCTCCCTACACCCCTGGCATTTGAAGGCAACCGTGGAAGATCCTTTCTACAAACATCTAGGATGTGTCATATCTTCCCTACCACCCCCCTAACCTACACATTTTTTCTTGGCAGACTCTCTTTCTGTTGAGAAAAATAGTGTTTGCTCTATATTAACACTTCACAACAATCCTCTGCATCTCTCTTTATCCTGTAAGGTTTAACTTGGACATTACTTTTCACACAAAAGAAAATGGACGAGAAATTTAAGCAGACAGTATACCTATACCAAATGATAGGATCCAATATGAAAGCAGTCCACACAGTTATATTTCTAGCCAGCAAGGAATGTGTGCAATTCAGTGGCTTCAATCAAACGATTTAATGAAGTACTTAAGGTAGATATTGATTATGCTTAAAGTGCATTCTGCAAAACTTCAAGTCAATTGAATTACTGTTTCCTTTTTATGGACGGGAATTCCCTCACACTTTCTTACAGAACTGCAGGCTACAGAAAGACACCACCAGTCTCAAGTCATTGACTAGTTCTGCTCCATGTTGGCTCAAGGCTAGAAAGCTATACTATTCATGGTAACCTCTGCTGCTCATGGCTTGATAGCTAACGTGTAAGCCATATAGAATGTCCTAAAAACCTAGTAAGAGAAACAGCTAAATGCCCATTTTGATGAAGTAAAAAAACAAATTAAAGTGTCCTCTATAGTTGTTTGTTTGTTTGTTTGTTCACTTTATTACCAATTCCTATATTACCAAATCTGGCCTGATCCTCCCAAGTGCTGGGACAGGTAGGACTTGGGAGGATGGGAGGGAACACACAAACTGTGAATGCAGGGATGTAGCCAGCATGCAAGGGCACAGAAATGAACATATCAAAGTACCCCACATCATCTACTGCCACTCTGTGTTCCTCATTCCTGAATATGTAGCCAGGGTTTTTTTTTGTTCTTTGTTTTTGTGTTTTAAATCAGCAATGGTGCTGGAAGATTCCAGAATACAAGGCAGAGACTCTTGATCCAAGAACTGGAATAAGAAGTCTGCAGAGTCCTAGCAGCACTCAGAGGGTCTCTCCTGGAAGGGATTCCAGATATTTGGTGAAGATGAGGGGGTGCTTCCTGCTTCTGCAGATGCTGCTTGGTGATCGTGCTAAGTGTTGGGGTCTTCTGTAGAGACTCCAGGATCATTATCCTTTTGGCTGATCTGCAAAGACCATAAACATATCACAGACACCAAGAAAAGTGGTAGGGGAGGAGCTGACATGAAAGTATGTCCCCATTTTTCTAAGGAATGTTGGGAATTAAACAGTTTGTTCTCATTCTTCACCTAGGAATTGGCTCAAGTGGTTCCTAAGAAAACAAATCTGCATATATACAGTTATAGGACTGTCCAAGTCCTGAATCCCAAATATTGGTTTTAGACAATTTTGATGATAAGTCCCCACCATCTCCAGCACTGTTTGCTTTGTTTTGTGGGTGTGTGTGGGGGAACCCATACCACCTATAACCTAATTAAGTTTATGTAAGTTTTAACTCCACAATGGTTCATTTAAAATCTAAGAAACTGAGGAGGTTGTATATAAAATCAGTCAGAAGCAAAGTAAGCCATGGGGAAATCCTGAGCATTTGCAGCCAGGCTGAAAACAGGATTACTTTCCATGTCTAAACAGAGGTTCCTGGTGGTTTCAAGCTGCCTCCACCTTGGCAAGTTCTTCTCCCCAAACTGCTTAACCTGACAAGTTCAATTCCAAATTCTCCTGATGGCTAGTAACAAGAGGCCAGGTCCTTCACAAAACCCTCTGAGTTTCTACAGAATACCATCCCTTTCCTCCCACTCCAGTTCTTAAAACTGTATTTTGGGGGAGAAAAAAATCCCCATATAAATTTTAACTAAATTACTCTCAGGATCACTAAGTTAAAACATCATCAGTGATTTCCTGTATTTTTGTTATAGTTGTGGGCTGTGCTTAATTCTTTAAGGCTCTGTTTCCCATCTAAAACTGTTTTTGTTTTTGTTTTTGTTTTTTAGAAGCTTAGTTGTAATAGTAGTAGTGTGTGCACATGCAAACATGAACATGCACATGACATGGCTATGTGGCCTCCCCTGCCAGTACACAAGCATGGAAGTCAGAAGAGAATGAGCTCATGGAGTTCTACAGTTGGGGATCACACTGAGCCACCAGGTTAGCTTGGCAACTGTCTTTACCAGTTTAGCCTCCATCTCAAATTTGACTTGACTCTCATAATAACCCTGTGAGTGTGAGGAAGATATTTATATAGAAGACAACTAGCATGCAGCTAACATGGCAAAGTCCAGGAGTTGCTACTCCAAGGCTTTCCTAGACCTTTCCGGATTATGGGAAGCTTAGGAGGCAAAGTGTAGGAGCAGGTGTGTGGTCTTGTCTGAATCACAAAGTCCCAGTGCTCCTGTTCCACACATGACATTATGGAAATCTTATTGAACAAATGATGACAACAGTATCTTGCCTCCTTTCTCCCTATCTCATGCACAGACTCACACACACATACATATACACACACACACAGAGACTCACAAATCTATACTAGCTAAACATTACAAAAACTGGCAGATTTAATTTCCTTCCCCCATGGGACTTTTAAGACACACATTTGATATGTAATTTATATTTCATAAAAGTCACATTTTAAAGTGTATACATCAGCGGTTTTGTTACATTGGTAGTTATATAATTATAACCACTATGTCATTTCAGAGGAGTTTTATTACTGCGAAGGGAAATCCCATACTTATTAGTACTCACTTATCTTTTCTATTTTCTCCTACTCCTTCTGCCACTGCTTTGTCTGGAACCCTCATTAAAAAATCAGTCTTTACGGACCGTGGTTGTAATGTAGTGGTCGTGTGTAGTGAGGATCCACAAAGCCTGAGTTTGGCCTCCAGCACCCAAAAGAAAGGAAAACAATGAGTCATGGATGTGACGATTCACTGCTGGGGTCTCACTTCCATTCCATCTTTATACTTCCATGCTGTTTCCATTGATTCCGCCTCATGTGTTAGTTTCAAAAATCAGAAGCGTAAGTTCTCAGACTTTGCTCTTCCTCAAGATTCTTTCTGCGAATCTCAGTATCAGTTATCAAGTTATGCAAAATAGGAGCAGGAATTTTTATAGCAGTCATGTTGAATATGCAGAATGATCTGAAAGGACTGTCACCTTAACAGTACGGCCTTCTGATCTTGAACATGAAATAATGTGTAACATTTTTAGGCTTTCTTGCTTTCAGTGTCTCACAGTGTTCAGTAATTAATTTATTCTGTAGTTATTTTGGTAACAGAGACACAACAGAACTGGTATTAGGTTCTTAACAGGTGTGTTAATAGTCCTCACTGTATTTGGAGGGAACAGCAGGGCTGTGGCCCTGCAGTTCTGGGATTGAACAGGGTGGGGTGCATACTAAGCAAGCACTCTACCACTGAACTACATTCTAAATAAGGCATTTATGTGCTGATTGATTCTCTCTCCTTTCACCTTCATTAACTGTATATTCACAGAATTTAAAGCTTCATACAACCTTTTAATTTGTTATAAAACCAGCAGTCCCTGACCACACCCCATCTTCACCACTACGTATGACTTCCTAATTTCTACTTGGGGGTTCTTTTTGCTGTGCTGAAGAATCACTATGAGTTGATATCTTTGGTATTTGCTTTAAGTCTCTAATATAGTTCTAGTTGCTTTGTGACTGTTATCATTTACTGACTTTTTTTTTTTTCTTCTATGTATCCCTGACTGGCCTGGCACTTAGTATGGAATTCAGGATAGTCACAAACTCATGGTAATCCTCTTGTCTCTATCTCAAGTGCTGAAATTATAGGTATGTGGTACCACACCTACATCTGCTGTATTTTCACTATGAAGATATAAAAGTTAGCTCTTGCCCACAGGCACATATCCCATCTCAAGGACTGGCATTAGTTATGATTTTGCTTCTATGTAAAGATTGCTAGCTTTCCTGCACAACTTTAGTTTCTACAATTCATTTTTTGGCTTTAGTTTCCTGTACATTTAAGCCATCAATTCAACTCCAATCCTTCTTATAGAAATCTCTTAATACATCCAAATATTACCTATAAATCCTTCTTAAAGAAAAATCTCCAGAGTCTTTTTGAACTTTTTCGTTATGGACGGCTCTTGAGAACACCATGATCCCAAGGGTTTCCTTCCCTTATAAGGTCCTAGTTCACACACACATTTTCTTCTGTTTGTACTTTCCCATTTTTGTAGCTCCAACTGCTTCCCAAAAACAAGTGCTTAAGAGGGAAAATGGTAGACTGTGAATATCCAAAATATTTCCACCCTTCCTTATGTAGCAATTTCCTCCTAATTGAAACACGCTATCCTAGAGGGGAGTTCAATTAAGAATCAGAAAGAAGGGAGGCAGAAGCAGGCAGATCTCTGTGAGTTCAAGGCCAGCCTGGTCTACAAAGGCTACACAGAGAAACCCCGTCTTGAAAAACCAAACCAAACCAAACCAAACCAAACAAAGAATCAGAAAGGAAACAAACAAACAAACAAACAAACAAAAACACCACTTTATCAGGTTTAGGAAGCAAACAACTAACAATTCTCTAGGAATTCCTGAAACTTAAGACTTACAAGGCTCCACCCCAAAATTACATAAGCCTCCATCCCAAGTGCTGAGATTATGGGCAAGTCCACCATACCTGGTTAACCTGCTGGCTGCTACGTAGCCCTGGCTGGCCTGGAACTAGTAGTAGTTCCAATGTAGTCTAGGCTTCTAGGAAGAGGAAACTCTGACAAGCTTAGCTGCCTACAAGTTCTGCAGGAGCTTCTGAGCAATAGCTTTCTTGAGTTCTCACGTATACTGGGTGATGCAGATACCTTTTGGATAATGAACCCATACTCCTGTAAGTTAGCTGAATAAACTCACTAGTTCGCTGAGCTAGACTCGAGTGGAATCATTGCTTTGGTTGTTCTTAGCACCCCATCCGTGATGAATAGCTGTTTATTCACATCTCCCAAGGAAAGGCCACATATCACCCTGGCTGAGCATAGAATTCTAGATTAAAAGGGATTTGAGGTATATACTTACCCTAATCTACAATCCTGGATTGGCGTAGAAGTGAGTTTTCCTTCAATATTAGAGGTCATTTCTCCAGTGCCTACTAGGTTCTATTGAGATGGGAGCTCTGGTTTCTAATCTTTGATATCATTTGGTCTTTGTTATGAAATTTCACAAAGAAGTCTTTCATTTGAGTCTTCTGCTTGGCAATTGGTGGAAGATCTCAGCTTTGAAATCTGTCTTTTGGTTACAGAAGGTTTTCTTAAAGTCTTTGCTTGATAACATCTTCTTCATTTATTTTTCTGTGTTTTCTTTCTGGAGTTCCTGTCCCTTGAACCTCCTTTGATGACTGGGGCTTGTGAAACTGTCTTCTAATTTCCCCACTTTTCTTTCTGAAGTCTTGTTTATTTTGGTATACATACTTAGAAACTTCAAAGTTTTCTATTTTGTTCCTTAATTGTTATTATTTATATACTATATTATTTACTTGTTTTAAATTTCTAAATCTTTGCCTTGGTGAATAATCTTTCATTAGTTTGTCCTATATTATTTTTAGGGTACATAAGTTTTTCTTTTTGTCTCTGAAAATATTAAAGATTAAAAACTATACAATTCTAAGGGTCATTAGCAGCTGGAAGATAAACTTAGAAGAAAATTAATTACTTCATTCATAAGACAGTTCCTCCCAGTGGGCATCTCATGACATAAGCTCATAAGTTCATACAGTAATGGGGCATCTTTCCCTACAACTCCCAGTAGAAGAACATGTGTCTTCTCAACAGGGGCCGGCCACGCACATTCTCATACCCCCCTGCCTGAGCTGCAGCACTTAGAACAAGCAAGAGTTGTTGAGACATCTGGACCGTGTATGTCCTGACTAAATCCTACCACAGAGGTCTACCCAGGCAGGCAGGACCACAGTGCTGAACCCCACTGTCCTTGCACTAGCTCATCCACGAGATGAATCTTGGACAATGGAAAAGGCCAGGAAGGCTAAGTAGAGGTGCTTCTCAGCTGTCACTCTCCCCTCTGGTTTCAGAGCAGCAGCAGAGTTGTGGAACAAGGTAAAGCAGGCCCTAAATAAAGCTCCCACTTTCTTTGCATGCTGGGACTACATAGAATAATGGGATTTGGATGGGGAGTGCTAGTCACACATCATCATTGAACTACTAGAATTTGATTAAAGAGAAACAGGAAAGAAAGCTAAAACGGGGACAACTTAGAACAAGCTTCACAGACTGCAATGAGCTGAAACTGAATTGTATGAATACGGCAGGATAATCCCACTGATATAACTAACCCAGCAACCAGTTGACCACTAGGAGGCTTCTACAGGGGTGTGTAACCGACAGAGGCAAGCAGCCTAGAGAGAACCAGGGAGCAACAGCCAAAGGGCACATTGCTGAAAACATTTTCATCTTAGAGAGACTGACAGAACCAAGACATCAGTCGCTGTACACAACAGGCTCCCCTGATGTGATTCTGCCAAGACATTGAACACATAAGCAAACAACAACATCCAGGCAGGGTGAAAAGACTGAGGGTGGAATCTATATCATTTGCCACGATGTTAACCACACTGCAGGTTTTCAAAAGAAAACAGACAGGAAAAGCATAAGCCAAAGCAGGAGGAAAAGCAAGTAACAAAAACCTTTGAGGAAGCCCACATGTCAAAGTTAACAGAAAAGCACTTTGAGCAATGATACAAGTATGTTCAAACACTGCTAGGAAGTTATGCTTCAGGAAGAGAGGAGAAGCTGTAGGTACAATTTGGTAGGCTTCATCCTCAGAGAAGCTCCCAAAAGGACAGAGGAACGGAAACTATGACGACTTTCTTGTCAAGCAGACTATAAAATTTGGAATCTACTCAGAAAATAGGCATTCCAGCTGGGTGTAGTGCTGTACCCTTTTAATCGTAGCATCAGGGAGACAGACACAGAAGGATCTGGAGTTCAAGGTCATCCTTGGCTACACAGCAAGTATGAGGCTGGCCTAGGCTACACAAGACCATACCTCATAAAAAGCTAACTTTGGAATTAGGAAGTACAATGTCTAAAATTAAAAATTTATTAGAGAGAACTCAATCACAGATATCAACTAAACAGGACAGAATTAGCAGGTGGGATATATGGATGAAAAGAGATTGTGCATTTGTTCTCTACAAAGCACAAATGAAAACAAAGAACCACAGAGAAAAAAACCTAGAGAGCTACCCTCCTCTCAGCTTCCTTAAAAGGCCTAGAACTATAAAAAGCTTTATTAAAAGGTCTACACCTATAAAAATTAAATTTATAAACATTAAGTGTGTAACATATATAACTATGCTATATTTTCTAATAGTACAAAGGGAGGAAAGGAAACAGAACTAAATAGGAATAACATTTTGATAATTCACTTGGATTAAGTTAATATAAATCTGAAGTATATCTTAGTAAGTTAAGACATATGGAAAGCCCTAAACTCAAGCATTAGTAAGAAAACAAACGTTCAAAGCATAGGTTCAGTAAAGTGGAAAGGGTAGACTCATTCTCAGGGTGCTTCCTCACCACCACGGAATAGGATTAGAAAGCACACAGAAACTCTGGAACTCCACAACTGTGTAGGAATGAACACATTCCCAACAGCAAAGAGAGAAAACAAAAACAAAACAAAACAAAACAAAAATCAAAGGAAAATTTGAAAATGCCTTTTAATGTCTATCTATAAGAAATATCTCAAATTAACAACCTCAGCTTCTACTCAAAGATTAGGCAGTCCCTGATTCTGCTGTAGAAATCTTGAGACTAGGAGTGAGAGGCAGCAGACTTGAGGGGAATACAGGAAGTAACTGCTACTAAGTACAGGACTTTTTTATGGGGTCACTAAAATGTTTTAAAACTCAACTGTATCTGCATAACTCTGTAGCTCTATACTAAAAAGCACTGAATTGCACACTTTAAATGGGTGGATTGTATGGGCTACATCTCAATGGAGCTGTTAAAATCAACACGGTACAAAATATAGGTCAATAAATACTACCAAGACCTTTTCCACACAAACATCTTCTCATCTTTGAAATCAAGGCATGTACATTTCAAAGTCTCACTCCTGTACTCAAAGGGCTCTGAAATTTTGGTAATAATAATGTAAGTAAACTACACTCACTAAAGAAGAAGCTGGAATTTCTCTCTGTAATCTAACTCCATCCAACACTCTGAGCCAGTATTATAATCTACAATACCTTAATACAGCATATACAATATTACAAGAGGGGTGTGATGGTACAGTGTCAAGACTGACTCTAATTTGCAGGATTCTAACATTCTACTGAGATTGTAAAAACATTAAAAAAGAAAAGAAAACAACAACAACAAACATTAAATGAAAAGCAAAGCAAAGAAAAGAAAAGACAAGGCAAGACAAGACAAGACCAACAATAACCACAAAGCCACAAGAAATAAGATTCTGAACACTCAGAATCTTATTGCTGCTGACTGAGACTTTATTTTTTGAGAGAATATATAGTTATCTTCAAGCTGCTGCCTAGCATGGTAGGGCACACTTGTGGACTGAGCCTTCAGAAGCTGAAGCAGCAGGACCACAGTGAGCTCAGAGACCCCATGGTTGCAAATGGAGTTTTATACTATTCTGGGCTACACGGCATTACATGTTGTCTCAAAATATAAAGTGAAATAAACATCAGAGTGAAGTGATTTTACCCAAGGACATCCAAAGACTTCAAAGATTGAAGATTCAATGGTAATTTGATGCAAGAAAAAATGAAAATGGATGCCGTTTTAATTTTATTTTTTTGCCTTTCTTTTCTAGTTCAAAGTTAACTGGTCTTTATTTTTCACTTCTCTTTTTACTTCTTGGAAGTGTTTCGTTCCAAGGAGATGGTGTAAGTCATTTTAAAACTATTGACATTTTCTAGGTTCCTTTAGAGATTATTTTTTGAAGTTGATTTGATCATGTAACATCTACCTAATTAAAGCCAAGGACCTGAGATGATGATGATGATGATGATGATGATGATGATGATGATGATGATGATGATGAAATAGCCAGTTCAATCTCTCCAAACTGGAACAAACCTCTGTCTATTCATGTATTCTCTTTTAACTCCTATAACAACTCTGAATCTTTATTTGAGGAGACTCAATGATTAGACCCATTTGCCAGACACCCAAATTGAAGGATGGGGCTTGGAATGGAATTCATTCCAACACAAGCCTTAAACCTTTAATTGCCATCCTTTAAAAATTCACCAGGACCTAATAAGACAAAGAGAGACAAGCTGAAGCAAACCAATTTAATATCAAACCCCACAGGCATGGCCAAATCAAAATAGTCCCATGTCCTCCAAATTCCTCCTGAGCTTCATTTGCAAAAGTGAGGATCCCCCTGGTCCTCCTAAGCAGATGCTGAGCCTGTAGTATCTGCGCCAGGTTCTAACTGTCAGTTGCAGGGAATTCCTCTACGAGGTAGCCTCAGAGATAATATCATTTACACACAAAAGAAGGGAAGAAGGTAGAGGGAACCTTAAAATAATAAATCAGGGCAACCCATTAAAATAATAAAAGGATATAAAACAATACTTTTTTACAGACACTTTAAAACTAATTTGTAACGACAGACAGCAGCCCAATGGTAGCTCAGATTGCAAAGAGCACAAGGGTCCCCCTGGGGTTGTGGGAATGCTCATCTATTTGATTTTGGCAGTGATTGCATGGATATGTACACTTGTCATACGTATTACTTGTACATGCAAAGCAGGTTCGTTATATTACATTGTTCATTACATGGTAAATTATACCTCAATAAAGTTGATTTATCTCATAAGATTTCTCCTACAAGAATAGTTTCTTTTGATTGTAACTTTAGGACCTAATTGCTGGGGAAAGTTGAACTAGAAGACACATCCCAGGAAATAAGAATTTCACAGGAGCTGGTGGCATAAAACAGAACAAAAGGCTAATAAAACTCTCCGCACAATAATGCAGGATTATTAAAGATAATCTCTTCCATTATCTCTCATCTCTATAAAACCTTCAATAAAACAGATTGGCAGATTTTGCAACATTTTATAGAGAAAATTGTTTTAATTATTGTAATTTTAAACAGTCATAAACATTCAATGGCTAAGTTTTTGTAGACGGGGATGGTTGGGCAAAACGAGACATTTTCACATTCTAGAGGCATACCACTTTTACAGAAGACCAAAGTTCAGTTCCCGGAATCCAAGGTGATACACACATCCCCGATCCAGGGGATTCAGTCCCTTCTTCTGGACTCTGTGGGCACCTGCACTCACAAGTGCATGTACCCACACAGATGCACGCATAACTTTTAGAAAAACAAAAAACTTGTTCTGAATGTACCAATATCTTACCGAAATACATCACATTTTTCTCTCTTATAATTTGTGGTTATTCACAAATCTATGTAACAGCTTTTTCTTCTAAGCAGTAACTTCATAGTACAGAAACAGACCATCCCCATGATAAACCTCATTCGCTTGATACAAAGAGCCACATCAAATCTTAGAACCTTGTGACAATTATATTTTTATATAATAGATAATAATGTTATGTAGTTGTATTATAGTTTCTATTCATAGACAAGGGACCATTTCCACTTATTTAAAATATTATATATTTTTAATATAATAATTAAATTATTAATAAATGTTAAAAACAAATTCCAAATATGCTTAGGGAAATACAAATCTTTAACTTCAAATGATATTTATTCTAACTGTGGAAAACTCCTAATGAAAAGGTGTAGCCACCTTTGCAGTAATCTCTAAGTGAAGCCAGAGCACATAAGAACTCTTAGTTTGGCTAGTAAATGGAAAATATCTGGATACATGAACTACATTGCATATTATATTAGCTCTGAAATAATAGGTTTAAATGCTGCATAACTATAGAAAGAAATACCATGTCCACATGTCATTCAACTCCACATCAGTAACTGTTTCCCCTCATTCTGTTGTTGTTACCTTCAAGTATGATGCACTTCAGCAGCCAAATTCATATTGTCCATTAACCTGAATAATGGACCACTTGGCAAGCCAGGAACTGGCTCAACCACCACAGCTTAGCAAAGGGAGAAGAAAGCAAACTGAAGTAGACCTCTATAGTGCCCTGATTCTTTAAATCATTGAGTAGAGCTGAAAGCCACAGGCCAGAGGAAAAGTAAGATATGTGGTCAATCAACAGCATGAAAATGGGGTGTGGATGCCAACAGGAAAAAAGCTTCTACTCCAGAATAGAAAATCTAACAGTTCAACCTGGTTTTCCTTGAGTACCACATTTTAAGAAGATATAGGATGTATGCTAACATCTGTCTGTACAGCTTTTTTTGGGTGCAGATGAGAATATACTATATGCAGCAAACTTTCTGTGCTCTCCTGATGCAGATGGTATGACCCAGCAACCCAAGCCAAAAACATAATCAAATGAATTATATATAAAGACACCTGAATGATAACAGCATTTTCACTCTGCCTCAAGCCTTGTTCTCCCACCAGTTGACAATGATCTGAAATGAAATCTGATTGTGTCATCCCCTGGTTTCAAATACTTCAATGTCACATGCCTATTTGTTCATAGAATAAACAGAGACTCCAAGACATAAAGTCCAACCAAAATCAAACCCTCTTTTCCATTACTCTCTCGTCTTCTTCACCTTATACTACATTTTAAACTTACTTGTAGTCCCTTAAACATAAACTTAGAACCACACAGAGTACACAGCCCTAAGATCCCAGCACTTAAGAGGCTGAATGAAGCAGGAAGGTATCAAAATTGAGCCAGCCTAGGCTACTTTGTGAGCTTCCACCCCCAACAGTAAATATTTAAATAAGAAATAAGTAAATGTATGCCATTCTGTACACACTTCCCCATATACTCATCAGTCTCCTGACCTCAAACGTTCATCCTATACTGATCTTGGTATAACAATCCAGCAGCTGTTTCTGTACTTCATACAATTCAAGGTTCAACTCATCTCCCCCTAAAAGTATCTCTGGTTTCCCAATTTAAATTGGTACCAGAATTCCGTTTCTTTGGTGTGCTAGACAAAGTAATGGCCCTCAAATATGTCCACATCTTAATCATCAAAGCCTGTGACAATGCCATCTTGTTTGCAGTTGGAGACTATAAATGTTACAACCTCATCCAAGATGGGTCCAATTTAATTTAACCACATAAAACCAGAAATTCTTTCTAAGTTGCAGAGAATCAGAGAGACGGCAGCCTGAGAGAAACTGGACCTTCTTTTCTACTGTTAAAGGGCCCCCAGGCCATGAAATGCAGTACCATGTAGAAATCAGAAACAACAAAGCAAATATCTGTCCTTAAGAGTGGGCAAAGAACATTGACAGACTGATACCTTCATTTTGGTCCAGTGAGATCCCAGGCAAGCTCTGCCCTGGGGACCTAGAAGATACTAAGTCTGTGTTTAAGCTTATGACGATTTGTTACACAAGCATAAACAAAGAGATAGAAAAGTTCACAGGGGGTTGGTTTAGTCTGTAGCATGCTTAACTAGCATGCACAAAGCCGTGGGTTCCATGCCCAGCACTGTAGAGTCTGGTTATAACGGTGCACATCTGTATCCAGCACATGATGATAGAGGCAAAAGGATCATCCTTGGCTACATACTGAATTGTAGGCCAGCCTAGGGTACATGAAATTCTGTTTAAACAAATCAAGCCCCTATGCGTGGGGACAGTTTTATGTGTTACACAGTTGCTGTCTGCTCTCTAATTAACACATATATTGCATATATGTAGGAACTCTGCCTTACATAAAAAAACACTCTCAGTTCAGCACAGTTCCTATACGCAGAGTTTAGCAGGACTTCAGAAGCAATATGAGTTCATAATTTAATTCCAAAGATGCTATTACTATGATTAAAACTTTTTTTTCTTCAATCCAAAATCAGAAATATGCATTTCTTTTTTTTAGTCAGCCATTCTAGAAACATCTATTGGTGCTAATTCAATTCTGACTTGCCCCCTTTGTTAACAGGGCAGGAACTCAGTTTGACCCAGTCCTTCCATAAAACTTACATGTATATAGTTTTTAAAAAGCTATATTCTCAGCCTGGTGACATGGCTACACAGATAAAGATGCCTGTCACAAAGCTGGAGGACCTAAGCTTGATTACTGAGACCCACATGGGAAGGAGAGAACTGAGTCTCTCAATGTTGTCCAATGACCTCCATATGTGTGCTGTGGTACACACGTGTCATTCCCCTCATCTCTAACACAAACAAATACATGTAAAAAAATTAAATTTGTATTCTCCTGCTTCATAGACAAAGTTTTAGTATCACATATTTTCATAAGAACATATTTTTTTGTTCTATCGGTTCTAGAAAACAGGAAGAACGCCTTATTTGTCCAGAGGGCTTTGTGCTTAGGTCTCCTAAATATCAAATAAAACAAATTAGTACTCAAGGTTCATCTCTTGAATCAGGGTTTAGAAATATTCAGAAGCATTAAAATGCCATTTATAACCCTCTAAAATTGACATTATTTTCCTCTTTTATAGGCAGAGTCAATATTATGGTTCACATTACATCAATTACCAGCTTGGTGTGTATGTGGAAAAGTACAATATGTACCCATCACTGTGCTAATTAAGCCTATATAAGCACTGAAGCATTGTAATGACCCATGAAGTTGATATATTTACCACCCCTCAAACTGCATTAGGAAGAATGGAGATTCAGAAGCATTAGGATCCTTCTTCAGATTAATTTACAGAGCTTATAAGTAATAGAGCTGGGAATTCTAGAGACAGCTCGTTAGTAAAAAGTAAATTGCACAAATCAACATTTATATAGCTTAGTCTCCTGATAAAAAATGGAATTTGGGGCAAGTCAGCCTTCCAGTTGACAAAGAACTTTCAGAGTAACAGGCAATGACAATGCTTATTCTATAATACCAAAAGGGCACTGGGGACGAAGCTTTGTGGTGGAGCACTTACATTAGCATGTTTAAGGGTCTGAGTTCAATCCCTGGCAGTAAACTAAAATGAAATAAACCAAAAAGGAGTGTCATGTTACAAAGTGAGACAAGGCACTCTGGCCATAAATGACTCCACTTTCTTAGTATCTTAACATACATTTCCATAATGAAGACAGGCTGTAAGTCATGCCTGTCCTAGATGCCTTTCTATCAACAGTACTTCCATTCTTTAGGACACAAAGTAGAAAGATTCTAACTTTAGACTCATTTTGAACTTCAAGTGGGTTCCATATTGAGCTTGGAGGCTTTTAGAGAATGTCATCCCAAGATAGGATGCTCTGATGTTCTGACTGCTTTACATTAAGAACAATTGAAGACCAGCAGGTACAAAAAGAAGCTCTTCACAGAAGTTCCAGAAATGCAGAACTCCTCCTTTCAGGCCTATCAGGCTGCGACTACCTGCATAAGACTCTCCCAAGATCAGGCCTGTTGATGTTTCCTCCCAGGAGGAGGGTTTGGGAAGGGTCAGAAGAACCTCACCTAAAGCTCCAGCCACCTCCCTTCCCCCTTCCCCCAACTCCCAGCTGTACATAATTCTACCCCGCTGCATGTGGTCTTTTAAGGTGGGAGAGATCACAGAAAGTGGAAGGTTAGCCAAGAGAGGACTCTTAACTCTTGAGAAGTCCGACCTACGCTGCATGGGCTTTCCAGTGGTGCAGCTGTCTTACATCACCCACACACTCCTGTAGGTAACCCCTCACCTTCAGTATGTAAGCTTGAGGCTGGCCGGCATAGGGCTCAGCGATTCCACTTGGTTTGGGGTGAAAAAACAGCTCGCTTCTAACAGTGCATTGGACAGACTAAGGGCCTTACCTCCAGGTACTACACAAACACATCTCTTTCCAAACAATGGAATAAGTTTCTCTTTTCTTAAAAGACATCAAATTTGAGACAGCCTACTCTAGTTATATTCAGTTATGAAAACAGGGACGTCAATCTAGTCCAAATTAGTTTTGGGTACAGTAAACTATGTCCTGTTGGTGAAAATTTAGGAAGAATCCCCTATTTACTATCTTATGCCTGTCTGATTAGGCACACATGTGACTAAAGTCAGATACACAAGAAAAAGGAAATTCACAGTATAGAAATAGTTATATAATGCAATCTAGCAATCAAAAATAGAGAACCACCCAAACTATGCCCTAGTAACTAAACTGCTCCTTTGTGTGTGTGTGTGTGTGCACCATGCAAAGAAGGCCCAGGCACTGGGGGCACTTGAGTACCTTAAGTCATGTGATCTGCTGTCAACCTTGAGACCTTTCTGATCTATTTCCCTTTGAATAAATGCCATGCTACTTTTGCAATCTATGTGAGACATTATTTCAATTCTTTGAGTAAGAGGCCCCAGGCCTGGAAATACATGGCCCAGACCCTAACAAGCTCAATAAAGTCACTGGTTGGAGTTGGGTGGAATTTGTCTTTGGTCTGTCGCTGGTGCCCTTGGTGTGAATAAACACCTGTTCATACAGCCTCAAAAAATGCTCACCTAACACGTACCAGCCTAAAGTTTAGATCCAGGAGAAAAAAAAAAGTACAACGGTCTTCAACCCTCTCCCTGAGACTCCACCAGACAGAGAAGACTGAATTTTTATTGTAAGAGGAGAGGAACATCACCATGCCAAGTCTGACTTGATACCCACTACTGTCATTCAGCTTCCACAATCATTTACAAACCAAACCTGGTCTTTAGCTCCTCAAGTCCCCTGAAAATCATCTGTCTCCCCTCGAATCATGTACATTTCCCACCTCCTTCTCCCTTACAAAAAGGTTATACAAATTTCTAATCTCGCAGTGATATGGTAATGTGGGTAAGCCCCATATGCATTAATAAATTAGTATGCTTTTTCGCTAGTCATCTATCCACTGTTCATTCACTTCAGCAAACCATCAGGACAGAGGGGGAATTTCATTATTAATAGTTAGCATTTAAACATATTTAAATTTGAACTACCAAATATTAGTGGTATTGATCTTTACATGTCACTAATTACTACGTAATCTTAACTCTTACTAAGCCTTTTTTTCTCATCCACAAAACAAAAACGTTGGATTAACTGAAGCCTAAAATCCTTTCCTAATTCTAGCATCCTAAAACGGCAATAATCTTTGCACTCTGCCTGGCATTCTAGTGAGCGCCATACAACTAGTAGATGAACAGAAAGAAATGGGGCATAATGAAAAAGCTTTTAAAGAACTATGCCTGAACCTTAGCCCTATCACGTATTAAATATAAGACTCTGGATAGGCGTAGGTGCCTTATCCCCAAAGCTGGATAAAAATATCTTTTAGCTAGTTTTTTTTGTTTTGTTTTGTTTTGTTTTGTTTTTGTGAGGACTGAATTGAAAAATACATTTGAAAACCACATCTAGGGCTGGGTCGGGTATTATACGTCAACAGTGAGGTACATACTTGGTTTGATTCCTAGCACACACACAAACACACAAACACACACACACACACATACACACAGCTTCACCCAATAGGTGCTCACTGCATGTTTCTTCTCTTAAAGCATGACTTCTAAGCATCACAGCATTTTTTTTTTTCCTGAGAGCCATGTCTTAAACCAAGATTTCAAAGCTTTATAGGATTTTAACTTCATGAAGTATTAAGAGTGTATTAGGCTGCAGCAACAAAACATCTTAGAGTGGGTGGACTAAATAACTGAAATAGGTTTTCTTACTCTTTTGAAGGCTATATGTCTCAGGTCAGGGTTCAGCAGGCTAGGGAGGGCTCTCAGCAGACAGACAGATAGCTACCATCCAGGTGAGCTCTCTTTGGCAGAAGGAGCTCCTGTGTGTCTTATTGTGCAAGCCTCACTCTTAGGGCCTCATTTAATCTTTATTATCTACTAACATGTCATGTCTGCCCAAAAGATCAGGGCTTCGCTGAATGATGCAAGGAGGAGTAGAGTCCTTCTGCCCACAATGGAGAATCATCTCATTGCTGCACTGAGGTTTTTTTTGTTTGTTTGTTTGTTTGTTTTTGTTTTTGTTTTTAAGGCAAAATAAATAGAGTTCATTAAAACTTCATGGTAAGTTTTAAAGATTTGCAGAACTATTGTCCTACATGCAGACCTGAGGAACAGACAGAAACATACCTGATAGGGAACAACTAAATTAGGCTAGAGGTTTTGAGTGGTGGAAGCTCATTCTATTAAATATTGAATTAAAAAAAATCTTTTTCTAAACGTATTGTCTATCATTGTCTTCTCTCACATTAAAACTCTGATTCCCGTAAGTAGATTAAATATTATTATTGAAAAATAATGTTAGGGGCTGAAGAGATGGCTCAGAGGTTTAAGAGAACTGACTGTTCTTCCAGAGGTCCTGAGTTCAATTCCCAGCAACCACATGGTGGCTCACAACCATCCATAATGAGATCTAGTATTCTCTTCTGGAGTGCAGGCGTACATGCAGACAAAACATTGAATATAAAATAAATAAATAAATAAATATTTAAAAAAAAAAGAATGTTAAAGCACTAAAAAAAAAAAAAAATCAATGGGCAGTAGTAGTGGCTCATGCCTTTAATCCCAGCACCTGAGAGGCAGAGGCAGGAGGATCTCTGTGAGTTTGAGGCCAGCCTGATCTACAGAGCATTCCAGGACAGTCAGGGCTACACAGAGAAACCCTGTAAAAAGAAAAAAAAAAGCAGTAAGAATCAAATCAGGTATGGTACCTGGTGCCTGTAATAATAGTAGAGGGTTAAAAGAGTTGACGAATTGCTACGGGATCAAAGCAGCAAAGGCTACAAAGTGGATTCTGTCTCAACTCACTATTTCCCCCAAGAAAAACCATTTCTCAAGGCCAAGAAAAACAAAAACAAAAACAAACAAACAAAAAAAACAAACAGAGCTTTGAAAGCCATAATACAACTACCTTTGTGATATTAAAGCAAGTAAGCCAACACACAGAAGTCACAGATGCTCTCAGCAAGGCTGTATACCTATTTCTTAGCCACAGCTTACCAGGGAGCCTCACTCATCCACAAAATAATAGAGGTGCTTCACAAAGAGGTTACAGTTTCAACAGGTTGCAGAGACTCTGTATGTTACCTCTTTGTGTACCAGTATACAGCCACATCTCTGGACATAGAGCAAAAGTCTCTTTAAAGAATGTTCTCAAAAGGGAACACCAGCTCATATTTGGTAAATCTTTTCAAATACTGCTTTTATTAGCAAGGCATAAATTCTTTTCCTCTCTTCAGAATTTGTGTGTGTGTGTGTGTGTGTACGCCATTCCATTAATTTTTATGTGTATTTTTTCCCTACTTTTATCCTTTAGCACCAGCATGAAGGCTGGCACCTCAGCTAAAATGTGCAAAACTTATATTCAGAAATAGCAGTTTTATAGAGTTTGAAATACTTTGGCAGAGAGAGGAAGATGGAGCATATTGTACTTGTCTTTACCCAATCAAGTAACTTCTTTCCTTCCTGAACTGTCTGGACTCTCTGTGCAATAATATTGTGCCTTCCTATGTTTCTCCAGCTGGAAGAGGTGAAGGTGGTGACTTCCTATTGCTAATCTCTGTATTACCTCACCATATCCTGCTTGGCTCTTGATTAGCTCAATGCCTGCGACACAATTTTCCTATAACAACTCCCTTCTGCTGTAAACACCATTCTGCTGTAAATGCCAGAAATGGATTCTCTTTTTTTTTGATGAGACCTTGACTGATTAAAAACCACTTACCTGACAATGAGCCATTTACTGTTTTCTGAAATGTTAATTTGCTTTTTCATACATTTACCTTACTTTCATGTGGTTCTTTCAAAAAAGGCAAAACTTATAGGTCAGGGATCAAAATCAAAACTCTGACTTCATGGGGCACACATCACATGAGTACAAGGATTGAAGAAGAGAGAACAAAACAGGCAAGAAAGATCAGAGAATGAAAGAGATTGATGGCCAAAGCTACTTGGGTAATATGCTAGGTTTATCAGCATATACTCAGGTCAACAAGTTTCAGACTGGGTGGCCCTGAGTATGACAGGAGTACTATTAGGAACAGCTCAGAAGGGACACTGCTTATGAACACAGAAGTAACTTAATATTAGCCGAGCCGCCACAAGCCATGAGACTCCCATTCACCCAATGAATTACAGTTTCTCCTCAGAACTCCAAATTAACTAAGGACTCAAAAGAAAAAAAAATGTATAAATAATTGTAAGTGGCTATAACCTGGAGCAATGCACAAACATAAGCTGATGGCATCACAGCATACAAACACTATCACCTCAATGACTGGAAAGTACCATATGGTTGTGGAAGCCTCATATGAGAATTGGTTTCAGAGAGCTGGGGACATAACTCAGTGGTAGATCATTTGCATAGCATGCACAGGCCAAAAGATTAAAAATAAAGAAATGGTTTCAGTGAAAGGGCTGTCCTTCAACCAAGGACTGATATAATCTTTGCAAATTCTTGGTGAGTGCATGGGCTCATGCATGTGTGTTGCAAGAAATACTTCATTAGGATGCAGATGATCTTTACATTTCAGCAGTTGAAACTGCCTTCTGTTATAGGCTGTATTCATAAACTCATAGTTGGGTGTTAATGACACTGACATAGTAATTGCTATGCTTACACGCCTATACCAATGTTTCAAGTACCCATTTTTCTAAGGGTCATATGAAAAAATTTAAGTGCTTCTTGTCAAGCGTGTTCTAAATACATAATTCACTGGGATGGGAACAGTAATGTCTCCTTTAACATTACACGCCAGAATGAAAGACACCAAGTAAACTGCCTAGGTTCACAGTTATAATCTGGTACCAGTTAGCCAAGTTTATTCTTTTAACCACATTATATAATACTCTCTTAGCCAAAGTCACACAGCTAAGTAGAAGGTAAAACCAACAACGTTTATAACTGTTGAGCCACATTTAATGAAGGAACATGATTATTCACTCTACACTTTCAAATCCTAATGACTTTAGCTTCACCCTCAAAAACAAACAAACAAACAAACAAAAAACAAACAAACAAAAAACTGCACAAAGAAATAACAAAGGACACCAATGTCATCTGTAATTTGATCACATGTATTGAAAAAGGAACATGAGGAGAGTTAAGAAGAGCTTACATTGAACTCTCTGTTTTCCATTAACTGGACATTTGGTAAGGAAGAATACAGTTCTGGAGTCAGAGCTGCACAAATACCCTGGCCTTGAGATCACTAGATAGAGCCATTCAGCTTAGCCCATAATAAGCCCCTAGTATATCCACCCTGAAGAAAGGGTGAAATGTGCAAAAAGGGAGAGCAAACCACAGGCTCCTGACTCAGTGCTCTGGGTGGGATCCTAGGGCCAGAAAATCAGCTTCCTAACTGGTTTGCTACACGGGGAACCTTTCTCCAGTTCAAATGAAAATGCTTCATGGCTTACTCCACAATTTTTGTAATCAATAGTGAGTTACTTAACTGTAATAAACCTCAGTTTCCTCAATCTGAAAAATACAGTTGGAAACAGTACTTGCCAGTGTGGTTTTTGAGGGTTGCATAAAATGATGCAAGTCAATGTTGACAATAGCACCAAGGGTTAACGAGTACACAATAAATAATGCATCAAAATCTGCTAAAATGAATACCATGTTCCTTCATTAGGGTTAACATTGCTATGACACAACACCATGACGAAAAGCAAGTTGGGGAGGAAGGGTTCATTTGGCTTCCACATTCCAAGTCACAGTCCATTGAAGGAAGTCAAGGTAGAAACTAAAACTGGGCAAGAACCTGGAGGCAGAAGCTGATGCAGAGGTCATGAAGGGGTGCTGCTTACTGGCTTGCTCCCACATGGATTGATTGCTCAGCCTGTTTCTTATAGAACCCAGGACCACCAGCCCAGAGATGGCACCATCCACAATGGGCTGGGCCCTCTTCCATAAATCTGATTAAGAAAATGCTCTACAGGCTTGCCTACAGCCCCATCAGACCGAGGCATTTTCTCAATCATGTGATGAGGCTCCCTCATCACAGATGACTAAAACCATAGTGTCACATAGATGACATAAGCTAGCGCCACGCTGACATAAAGTTAGCCAAGCCATCATCCATGTCAGAGGTAGGGATGCAGCTAAGTGGCAGAGCATTTTCCAACAATACACACGGACCTGAGTTTAATACTGGGTTAGCACCACAGAAAGAAACCAAACAATGCCCAAAAGACATTCTAAGGATGCTGAGCTGGGCAAACAGTTTTACAAATCATGATACTGTATAATAACCAGTAAACGCAAAGAGTTCTGAATACCCAGCAGTTAATCAATGTTATATATAGGGGCTGGAGAGATGGCTCAGTGGTTAAGATCATGTGTTGCGCCTACAGAAGAATTGGGTTTAATTCTCATCCCCCACACAGTGGCTCACAATTATTTGTAGTTCCAGTGCCAGGGGGTCTGGCCTCTGAGGGTAGCAGGCATGCAAGTGGCACACATATATACCTGCAGGCAAAGCACTTATACATATAAAAATGAAGTAAATCTGAAATAAATGTATGTATAATAGATGTTAAAATAATAATGCTGCTGTCAGCTGTCAAGAGCTCATTTGGAATTTTCACACTCCATATTCTTGTCTGGGTACATCTTATTTTAAGGAAGACACCAAGCCCATGTGTCATTATGCTGTTTATTTATTTATTTTTATTTTTTCAATCTTGGGATGGAACCCAGAACCTCATGCATGTTAGACAACAATTGACCGGTGAGTTACAAACCCTTAGTTCTCTCCCGGATCATCTTAAATTGTGAAAGAAAAATGATCTCACTGGAGAGAGCTGGAAAAAAAAACCTAAGGGCTCTCAGTTTAAGGAACTAAAAAGAATCAGAGCCTCCTAACAGGCAAGACAGCTGCTTTATATTCACCAGGATGCACAAACCACCAGGCTTGCTCAGTGTGGCTTCCATCCATTTTCTCCAGATACTGCTTTCTTCAGAACCCAATTGTTGATTCATTCCAACCTCAGAATAGATGTCTGGCCCTACTCCCTTTTAAGAAAGAGCTCCTTCTGTCCATTCTGCAATGTTTGGGATATTTAAAACTTCTATTGCCATAAATTCCAAGCTGACGGTCTCATAGCAGCCATAATTCAGTTGCAAGAAACACACATTTACCACAGGCCTGCAAACTAGAAGACTTAATAGGTCCCTAGCTGTGTAAATGAATGGAGCTCACTGTGACCCAGCAGCAAGCAGGACCAAAACAGCTAAGACCTGTGTCAGCTCTTGTATGTTCTTCAGCTCTCTCAGCCTTCCAGATGTGTGCTCAGATTTGGTTTTGAACCTACTCACATGTGTTGCCACCATCAGAAAGCTAACTATACATTTATGGTAGACTATTAAGTGAAGAAAGTTCTCTTGACTTTATGAATGCCTGAATCTTCCTAGCACACAGGCATGAGGCATGTTCTTACATTTACTGTGGGTTACTCTGTCCACCTAAGAGTCCCTTGATGAGACAGCCCCAAAAAGCTTTGGATTCAGATCTGATCCTGTCACTAAGTAGTGCTATAGTTTGTGCTGGCTCAGTGGGCAGAAGACTGGGCTGGCCTACCACCAGGGTAAAGCCTGTAATCCCAGCAAACTAAATAGTGCTATGTACTTAACATAGCATTTTGACTCCTTAGGTCTTCTCTGAGACATTGTATGAAAAGATTTTATTATATGGTAATTTAATTTATATAGGGAACAACTTGGTATGTCATACAAATAAATAAAAAACTTTAATGTACTTTATGATTGTTTTTCAGAGAAACTATGTTGTCAAGCTGGCCTCAAACTATAGGTCCTCCTATCTCAGTTTCCCAGGTAGATATGCTTCATCATGCCCAGCTCTACTTTAATGCATTTCAAAGTCATGCAGCTGTTTGCAAGAATGGGAAGCCTTATTCATTGAGTCACTTTTTATTCTTCTAGAATCTTATTACCACAGAAGCAATAAACACAAATGGTTCAATCAAAAAGTAACCAGCATTGGAAACATCTGCAAGTGTGAATGTTGACAGAATAATCCATTTCCTCAATAATGCTATCTGTTTGGCAATCCTTGCTCCTTCATCTTGTTGAGGAACATTTTATACATCAAACACCTCTTGTCATGTAAGGGCAGAAATGTGGAGCCTCAAGTCTGCCTACCCTAACGTCTCTCAGGGACAACAGACACAACCTCCATTCAGTAAGTGAGCGAGCCTGCATAGCTTCATAAACATTTGGAATTTATAAATGAAAACACTACCTACATCAGAACACTGTACAACAGAGCATCAAACAAAAGAGTTTGTGAATTAACTTTGTGAAACTTTCAGTTTCTACTTGGCAACTCCACAAATTACACAGAAATTACACAAATAACACAGACCTCCATTAAGGTCAAGTCTAGTCATGTGACTCAAGCAGTTGCATCTGGGAAGAAAATACCAGACAGCTATCAAAACATTCTGTCAAAGACAAGGCTCCCTATGTCATGGCCAGACAGACTGTTGCACTTACCACACTTGACAGAGAAATCATTTTACTTCGAACACATTAAATTGTTAGTAAAGTACTATTTCCTGGTGTGTACTTCATGTATGAACCATGCCACAGATAAAACATCACCTCTAACCTTAAAGAGGCTTTAAAATAGGATGAGGAAACAGCCACAAACACAGGGGTAGATCAAGAGCTGGCAAGATGGGTCGGGTGGTAAAGATACTGTGGTGGTCAGAATGAGAATGGCCCCCATAGGCTCATAGGTTAACTGTTTGGGAAGGATTAGGCAGTGAGGCCTTGATGGAGGAGGTATGTTACTGGTGGTGAGCTTTGAGGTTTCAAAAGCCAGCACCATTCCCAATTAGCTCTCTCTGCTTTGTGTTTGTGGACCAAGATGTAAGCTCCCAGCTACTGCTCCAGTGTCATGGTTGCCTGTGTGCTGCTATGCTGTTCTCAGTGATGATCATGGACTCATTCTCTGAAAACTGTCAGCACCCAAATTAAATGCTGTCTTTTGTAAGTTTTCCTGGTCATGATATTTTTGTCACGCAATTGTTAAGTTTGCTCCCAAGGACCCGTGGGATGAAAGGAGAGAACTGACTTGACATTGTGCAAACACATAGAACATACTTACCCAGAGTACAATGCAATGACATTACACAAGGGTTTGTGGAACCACTGTTGGGTATGCAACCTACCATTACCAAACTGATAATATGTGGCACATGCTTGTATTTCAAACACTGAAAGTCTTGTTACATACCTTGGCACTAATAGGAGCTTTAAAATAATGGACCTCTCACAGAAGGCTTAGGACAGAGAGACATCATTTAGATATTGTTATCTATGTAGAGATGGATTTAGCCAGTCTGGAAGGGAGAAAACATTTAGATAGACACATGTAATATTTATGTTTCCTTGATACTTAAACTTGGTATCCAGGAATGTTTTTTTTAAAAGCTTTGCTTTGTTTCCTTAAGCAACAAGGGAAAAATGCATTCTTTGGATTTGTGATGTCACTGGGAATTTCTAGTCACCTGTTTGTTTCCTTTTATGACACCTACCTACCATTTAAATACTTTATTGAGGGTTCTTATTTCTGGTGTTTGCAAACTACAGCCAGACCTTTGTAACTGGTATTAGTCCTTCTTCAAACCTGAAAATGACAGTGTTATCTATCAGCTTAGATTCCAGTCTTTACTGCATACATAGAAGACATTCCACAAATATTTGCTGAATGGTTGAGTGAGAGGAGGGAAGTATATCTACTACTACCAGACTGTGGAGAAGACTGGATACAAGGAAAGAAGAGATGGGCAGAACTAAGTGGGATACCCTATATCAAATCCCGATTTTCGACTTGGCAGGTTCAGAATCACCATGGAAACACATATCAGAAAGATTTTACTGAAGAGGGAAGACCCATCCTGAATGTGGGTGGCACTACCTCAAAGACTAGGTCCCAGTGTGGAGGAAATGTAAGAGTGTTTACTGTGTGGCAGCGTTTACTCCTCTGCTTCCTGATGGTGCATGCAATGTGGCCGGTTGCCTCATCTTCCTAGTCCCATGCTTTCCACACCATGATGTACTACACCTGTGTCCATGTGTCCCCAAACTATGACACAAAATAAGCTTGCCTTCTTTAAATGTTTTCCTGAGTATTTTTTCATGGCAACCAAAAAAAAAGGGGGGGGAATAAAGCAACAAAACATTAAGAAGAGCCATCAAAGCAAAGAGAGTGGGATCCCGAGCCATAAATGGAATATCGATACCACACTCCTTCCCAACAAGGCTGAGAAAACATCACAAAAGAGGTAGGGTAAGACTGTAAGAGCCAGAGGCCTGGGGAGACTAAGGTCAAACGATGTCTTTTGGACACAACAGTATCACTCTACTCATGAATTCACAGCACCTGTACAGGACCAGCCAGGCACTGCAGCATGGAGGGAGAAGGGAGTTATTGACATCTCTAGGTGAGGGGGCATTGACAGTTGATGGCTGCTAGGTATGGGAGAATCAGTTTTCCTTATGAGTGTAGCCCCTGGTGGAAGGACCCAGTGGATGGCCCCACACCATGCATATTAAGCAGCATTAATTACATTTGGTGGGTTATAAGAAATAATTTTAAAAAGAGGACACAAAGTTGGAGAGGGATAGATCTTATAGGAATTAAAGTGTTGAGCAAGATGTGACTATGTTTAGAACACACTGTAGGAATGTATGAAATTCTCAAATAATTAATGTGTTTTTAAACAAGTGCTATCAGTGTGACGACAAAACATTTTGTGTATGCAATGGTGACAGACTCTAGCCATGTGAATGTGCTTTATATTACCAGCCTGTGTGCATTTATTAGTGTTTATTTTGCTTGCTTGCTCGCTCACTTGCTTGGTTTATTGAGACAGGGTCTCACTCTCTGGACCTCCCTGGCCTGGAACTTGCTGGGTAGACCAGAAGCCTTCAAGCTTATCTCTACATTCCAGCTTCTGCTCCCAAGTGCTGGAATTACCTGTGTGCCATTAAACCCAGGTGCTTTTCAGTTTTACAAATAGGTAAAAACCCTCATGTGTCAATCTCATCCTAAAACAAAAGAATAGACAGGAAAGGTTATTTTTTGAAAAGAAACCCTACTATACTAAACACTCAAAGTAGAAAGAAAATATGAAATTTCAGTTGGTGATTGGAATGTTGATTTTTGGATCCAAGGAGTCTACCAAAACATTTCTGTAAATGTTTTCCAAGAAATTCAGATGCCAGTCAGCAAGTAAAAGGTCTATGTTACACTCAAAGAAAGCTGATGGAACCTCAGGATTTTGAGAAAGGAGGGTGAGCCTAACTGTCAAAAACCATCAGGGAGGCTTCTCTGCTAGAACTGTGACCACTCAGCCAAAAACTCTACCTGATTCTTGAATTAAAGGAACTAGTTAGCAAAATGACATCAGTCCATCCTTGCTGTTCCATTTTCTTCTCTCCTCTAAACCCTTCTATATTTAAGAAAATAATTGACAAAAATAAAAATAAAAAAGAAAGAAAAGAAAAGAATAAGAAAGAAGAAAAAAGAAAGAAGCATAGGCACTACTTTTTAAACTCCATTTTATTTGGGGTTCTTTATGCCTCTACCTCCCTTCCTATCCCCAACCCTAGATAGGAGAGAAAGAAGGTTAGTGGGAAGAAGGAATGGGGTTTTCTTTGGCTACTTCCAGCTGGTTAGGGTTGTTGGGTTCTTTGGGGCAATACCAATCTCAGTTGTGAGGATATCTAGCAGTCCAGCAAAGCAGCAACAGCAAACAGCAAATGCAGTAGCAGGGCAAACAAGCAGCCTTCTTTCATCTCCAACCCTTTCCTGAAAGCCTCCTCCTTCTCTCTGTGCTCTAATATTTATATCCTCTCAGAATCCTCAGAATTAAACCAACTACAACTGGCCCCTCTCTAAGCCACACAAGGCAATAATCAGCTGTGGACAAACTAAAAGCAGCCCCATATCCCAAAACTGGAATTAAAACAAAAACATAGCATAACTGGGTTTTTAAAGAAACCAAAATTTCCACTACAAAAAGAAAAGATGGAAGAGAGAGGAAGGAAGGAAGGAAGGAAGGAAGGAAGGAAGGAAGGAAGGAAGGAAGGAAGGAAAAATAAAATGAGTCACTGAACAAGCCTATATTTAGTCTGTCCTAAAGTTCTCTAAGAGACAACTACGTTATCTTTAAAAAAAAAAAGGGGGGGGGGTACTTCAGATCTAGGATAAGAAAAATGAAGTCAAAAGAAGATATTTCCCATACTAAAGTGGTTTGAACCAGGAATGGTAGCACATGCTGGTGGTCCCAGCGGGAATACCACACTTGGAGGACAGCTTGAGCTATACACAGTAAGACACATGTATGTGTGTGTGCATGCGTGCGTGTGTACATGCATGCGTCTGTTCGTTCATCCATGTGTGCATGTTTTCATAGAGAAGAAATGAAGATCCTAAGCTACACCTATAAATTCCACATGGCTGTCCGGGGAAACCTGAAATTTCAGTAATACCACAACAAAGGACATTGCTCAGTCTTTCAGAATTAGATTCCATCAGCTACTAACTTAAGTGGAAAGAAAGTTACTACACAGTGCGAAGGTGATTTTCAAGCCTAATTTGTCTCAAATTTCATCACACACCTCTAAATCATTCAGGATTCCTTCACGACCATTCTTCAGATGAAAGTGTCTTGACTCCAGGTAATAATGCAAAATTAATTTAAATTGAAGTCTTATCCATTTATTTTAAGTACAAAGTATGATAATTTACATAATAAAGATTGCGTTGCAGGCCTTGAGAGATAGAAACAAAACTAGTGTCTCACCTAGTGAACAATTCGAGAAAAACAATGCTTCGAATAATTGGAGCAACAGCTGACATACAGCAGACACTAAGGGAGTTGCTGCATAGATAAGATAGTTACCAGTCATAGAATTACCGTTTTCCTTTCATAAAGATGAGAAGAAAGGTGCCAAGCATCACATATATGCATGTACTTACAGTATGAAATATACACTTCTGACACCTCTGTTCCCTGACTGCCTTGACTAAAATCCCTAGCAGTATTTATAGCTTTGTATGTGATTTTGAAACACAAAAACAAAACAAACAAACAAACAAACAAAAACACCTCAATGATTGTGAAAGACGAGACTGCCCTTCTAGTCACATCTTCAGGAAACAGAACTTTCCAACCTGGACCTCAGGAGTTTTCTGCCCCCTCCAGTGTAATTTGTCTATAATCTATACCTTGCTTGAGAATAACATATTCTTTTAAGATTAATGACTCTTTAGCAGGACATAGTGATGGTGCGATGCACCAGTAAGTTCAAGGCCAAAGAAGGAGGGTCACTTGAGTCCAGGAGTCAAGGACAGCCTTGGCAACAGACTGGAACCCCATTTCAAACAAACAAAAATGCTAATGATTCTTCATTAGTAGCATACCTCCAAGTGTGAAAATTTGGGGACAGAACATCAATCTGGGTTATCTTTCACTGAACCTAACATAAATGCCTCCAGGTATGATTTTTCATGTAATTAATCCAGTCAGTGACTAGGAAAGCACTCAATAAACACAGGAAAGGTGGGGCAACAAAAAGGGCATTCATTTCTTTCACATTGTTAAAGCCGGAGAAGTCTTCTTTAAGTAGCTAGGGGTTGGAGAGATGGCTCTTCAGGTAAAAGTGTATACTGCTCTTGCAAAGAACCTGAGTTTGGTTCCCAGCACTCACGTCAGGTTCACCACCTGCAATATGACACCCTCATCTTGCCTCTGAGGACACCTGCAGTCATGTGCATACACACATATAGACAGTTTTAAAAGACTGTTTTTTAAAAAGACCATTTCAAAATGGCTTACTATCATTGGCTTGATGACAGTAAACGTCTAAACTTGATGTCCTTGATGTCCAGGCACACGGCACACACCTAAGATCCACCGTTTCAAGTAGAAGTGGAAGAAATAAAATAAACTTTTAAATAAATGCTGATAGGATAGGTCAGTGCATAAAGACACAACCAAGCCTGATGGTTGAGCTTGATCTCTGGGAAAAGTATGGTAGAAAGAGAGAACTGATTCCTCTGACTTCCACATGAGCACACACACACACATAAATACACAGATGAATAAAATGTTTAAATGTAATTTTAAAAGATCTTTTTTAAGTTTAAAATACACTACAAATAGTAGTGACCACTAACCATAGGAACATGGACATTTTCAAGTGCCAATGTCTCCAGAAAACACCTGCCGAGGAAACACCTTCTGCTATCAACAGATGACTTTCTATATGACTTTTCCAGGAAGCATCTATAAACCACAAGGGTGTGTTCTTAATATCATTCTTCTATACCGATTTAAACCTGTATTTAGTCATGGGCCTAAATGACAACTTTTTTATAAGTTTGATTATTAAAGCCATTAGCTGCTAGATGGGTAGGTGAGTGGAGGTACTAACAATCGCGTTTATAATTAAATATATGCATAAGTAAATGCATTAATATCTTATGAACATAAAGGTATATGCTAGAACAGCCTATATCCATGAAATACAGCCAGAATGGTATGTGGAATCAAGCTCTTGTCTCACCATGCCACAGCTTCATTGAAGGGCTCTGTCCTAACAGAGAGAGCTCCCTATACCTAACCTGGCTGCCTCAGCCAAAGGAGATGACTCTGGGAGCCTGTGGTTTGAACTTACTCTTGTATGTTAGGTTTTCAGACCTCAATAAAAAGGAAGTTGAAGTCTAGAAAACAAACCACATTCAAATTGCACATGAGGCTCGAAGCCAGAAGTCAAAAAAAGAAATACAGAATTAAACTCGCAATTTTCCCAGGCTTGTAATCCCGGCTACTCCGACTACACAGCAAATTCAAGGCCGACCTAGACAATTTAATGAGACTTTTTTCAAAAGAAAGAAAGAAGAAACAAACAAACAAAGACAGAAAGAGAAAAAGAAAAAGAAGGTAAGAGTGTAGCTAAGGGCTCAATCCTAGTACGCTTCTCCCCAACCCACCCCCCAACGCCACCACTGTTCTTGGGCAAATAAGATGTCTTGAACATAAGATGTCTGTTTTGGGAGAACATTTATAATAAGAAAACCTGCTTTTTCACTGTCACACTCACATACAGAACATCTTATCTTGGGACAACAGAAGAGGAGGGAGAGAGCACTCTTTCTAGGCTGACCACAGCCAGCAAGAAACAGTTATTCCAGTAGGAGGAGAGGACACGTGCCACAGCACACATATGGAGGTCAGAGGACAACTTTGTAGAATGGATTCCCTCCTTCCATTTTACGCAGGTTCTAAGGACTGAACTTGGTCTTCAGCCTTTCCCACACTGGAAAATCTCACTGGTCAGAAGACATTGTCTGAATGGGTTGAAGCAGAGGAACAGATTACAGCTTAATTTTCTTCACTGGTCAGCATCACACTCCAAGCATACATTTAAAGGGAAGAAGCTTCTCAACCATAGACCCTCACATCCAACAAAACCCCACTCTGGAAAAAAGCCAAATTATGAGAGAATAAGAAGCACAATATTCTTAATGGAAAGTGCTTTTCTATTTTACAAATAGAGGGCCACACCAAGGAAGGCTGTTAAAATACTAAATGTCATTCCTATCTCTCCAGACTTACTCTTAATCCTACTGTGGCCAGTTTGCAGGAGCCCACCTCTCTCCCCTGGTGCTGACTCAGGGTCCCCTTATCTCTTTCCCACTGACCCTCTCAGCTTTCTCTTCTAGCCCATCTCCATTCTTATGTGTTACCCACCAACCCTCAGAAACACTCTTCTACCAGAAATCCAACAGCCTATGAACCATAGTGCTCAACAGCAACCAAAAGACAGACACCCACCCAACAAAGACAAGACCAGATATCAACACCAAGAAATATCACAAACATAGTAACTCCAGATGCCTAGATCCCAGAGCAAAACACAAACATGAAACAGACAATACGCCTCAAACAGAACTCAGTGACTCTATTACAATGGGCTTTGAGAAATTCAATATAGCTGAAACACAAATCAAAAACTTCAAAATAGCAATTATGAATATGTTCAAGGACCTTTAAAAGCATGTGAATGAATGCCTTAATAGATATCATGAAAATACAAATAAACAGTTGAATAAAATGATGAAAACATTTCAATATACAAAAGTAAAATTTAACAAAGAAATAGAATCACCAAAGAAAACCCAAACTAGAAATGAAAAATTTAGAATGTCAAACAAAAACCTCAGAGGTAAGATTCACTAACAGAGAACAGGACACAGAAGAGAGAATCCAGGTGTTAAAAAACAAGGAAAAAGAAGTGAAAATGTTAAATCTAAAAATTAAAAATACAGACACAAAATATCCAGGAAATCTGGAACACTATGAAAAGACCTATGAATAATAGGGATAGACAAAGGGGAGGAAACCCAAGTCCAAAGCACAGAAAACATTTTTAACAAAATCAAAGAAGAAAAAGTCCCCAAAATAAAGAAGGAGGTGTCTATCAAGGTACAAGAGGCATATGAACACCAAATAGAAAGAGAAAAAAAATTCCCCATGACACATAATACATTTAGTCAAAATACTAAATGTGCAGAAAAAGAAAGACTATCAAAAGCTGTAGGGGAAAAAGACCAAGTCACATATAAAGATAAACCCATTAGAATAAGACCTAACTTTTTGATAGATACTCTAAAAGGCCAGAAAGGCCTGGATTCTACAAATCTAAAAGACCACTATTATACAGCAAATCTATACCCAGCAAAACTATCAATCACAATCAACAGAGAGAGGAAAATAAACCATGATAAAAACCAAATTTAAGCAATTTTTACCTACCATTCCAGCTTTACAGAAGGCATTAGAAGAAAAACTTCAGTCTGGTTAACTATTCCCTAGAAGATAGGAAGGATAATCCTAGAACAATACATGAAAAGGAAAGGGGGAATCCCAATATTAAAAAAAAAAAAAAAATAGCAGGTATCAGTAAATACTGCGCACTGACAACTGTGGATATCTCAATTCCCCAACAGAATAGCAGACCAGATTAGAAAACAGAATCCATCCTTCTGCTACATCCAAGAAACATACCTCACCATTAAGGGTCGAAATTACCTCAATGTAAAAGTATAAAAAAATATTTTCCCAACAAACAGACCCAAGAATCAAATAGGCATAATTATTTCAATATCTGACAAAATAGACTTCAAACCAAAACTAAACAGAAGAGATAGAGAAGGACACTATATACTCACTAAAGGGAAAACTCACCTAAAGAATATTGTAATTCTAAACATTTGTGCACTAAACAAAAGGGGAATGCCCTTGCTTACATATGAATATGAATTCCACTGCAATATGTATTAGAAATTTGACTTTAAAAAAACAACAATCAACCAATCATAAAGAGAACCAATGTGCTCTCTGTGTGTTTACCTTTCTGGCAGCTGAGGTAAGAAGAAGGGTGACAACAGCATGATTATCAGGCAACATCCATTTCCTTTTTCAAGACAGTAAAGAATCCACATTTCTTTGCTTACCATAAACTTTCTAGAAAGTTTCTTTTGTCTTCATGCCTCACTTTCTCTAAAACAATTGCACAAACAGTGGAAGACTGTTCCAACATTTGTTCACTGCACAAGCTAAACCCAGCAGGTCAGCTGCACACTGCTCTTACTATCCCCAACAAATCCCTTACCCTGCACACTTTCCTGCCTGCAGAGCTGAGCTGGAGCCCAGGGCCTCGAGCATACCAGGCAAGCACTCTGGCACTAAGCGACCCTCCACATTTCCCAGAGGTTAGCTTTCATTGTTGGACTGACAGTGAAGCAGGAGGAAGTGGGAGGAGGTTCTCAGTGTTCCCAAAGCCTCCAGTCATACCATTTTGTTCTGGTTTCTCCACCACTTAGCTCAAATAAATTACTTCATAATTACAAGCTTTATTCCACCAACAGTGAGAAAGATTTTCCAGTAGTTTATAATACACTATAATTCTGCCCCATTTCCAGTCTAGGCTTTCTTAGTCTTCTAAAGAAGGCTCTGAGACCCAGCGACATTAAACAACTGTATCCACAAGCAGCCCTGTCACACTGCTGCTCACTCCGCCTCTTGGAATGAAGGTTATGACCAGCTGGTGTAGTAAGAGGGCAGTGTGTGGCTGATTTATAAGCCTTAGCTTGAACAGTGAACAAATAAATGATAGAAAGGTCTTTTTTTTTAATTTATTTAAAAAAATTTTATTATTACAATTTATTCAATTTGTATCCCAGCTGTAGCCCCCTCTCTCTGCCCCTCCCAATCCCACCCTCCCTCCCTCTTCTCCTCCCATGACCCTCCCCTAGTCCACTGACAGTCCTCCTCCCTAGAAGGGTCTTTTTCTACTGGTTTGTGCTATTATTTTAGATTAAACGGTGCTGGAAGACAAAGAGAATTTGCAGAACTGAACAACAGAGTAGCCATGGGCGTGATAGCACCCTGCTGCCCTGGTGCGGACATCAGGCCAGAGCTCAGAAAATAAAGGGAAACATTGCCACCGCTAGGAGCCCTTCCAAAAAATTCATATAGCCCGCTATATGGGCACAAATGCTTTCCTTTATTACTGTGAAGTTTTAAATTTTAAACACCATACCTCCACATGGTACTGCACATCTGTAATCCCAGCACTTGGGAGGCTGAAGCAGGAGGATGAAGAATTCAAGCTCAGCTTAGGCCACAGTAGTGAGTTCAAGACTAACCTGTATTGTTTGGACTCTGAGATCAAGGATTAACAAAGAGCCTTTTACAGAGAAATACAGAACATTACCTTTAAATAAAGTAAGTGCTTTTTGAAGTGAAGTTCAAAAGTATTACCACTTTTGCTCCTGTGTTGCTCTAAAAGAATTTCTACTGTTACATTCATGATTCTTTGTTTTCCTATGGGTGTTTTATTTTGTTTTAAAGACATATGTTAACACATTTGACCATACCCAAAGAAAATGACAGCTGTCTGCCAGTATGTTTTACAAACACTATTCACAATAGCTAGAAACAAACAGAAAGACACAGAATCAGCCTAAGTATCCATCAACAGATAACTACATTAAAAAATGTACATTGCATATACCATATGATATTGTCTAGTCATTAAAAAGAACAAGATTTTTAAAATATATTTATTCATTTACTAATATGAGTGCTTTGTCATCATGCATATCAGAAAAGGGCATCAGATCCCATTATGGATGGTCATGAGCCACCATGTGGTTGTTGGGAATTGAACTCAGGACCTCTGGAAGAGCAGCCTGTGCTCTTAGCCACTGAGCCATCCCTCCAGTCCAAAGAACAAGACCTTAACTATGGATAAACCTGGAAAATATGTGAAGCACAGTGAGGACAGAAAGACAAATCCTACATGATCTTACAGAAGAAAGAAGTAAGACATAGAATGGTGGTTCACACAGTGCTGTGGGTTAGCGGAAGAAATGGGTTGGGGAGATGTGACCACCTGATTACAGTGTTAGGAGGAATTTAAAAAACATGTATCTCCAGGAGGGTGGAGGAATTCGGTCAAAGGATTACACAGTTGTAATTAAGTAGCAGGAATGTTTTCTAATAGTTCCATGAGAGGCATGGGCCCGGATAGGCAGTAACTGCTAATGATCACGGCTTTCTTTGTAATGTGATAATAATGACAACTCGCCAGTTATCACACTAGAAACAGAACTTAAGCAATCTGAATAACGGATGATCTTGGATAACTTCATGCCAACAGCAAGCTGCTTGGCATTTGACACAACATGCTAGGAGAAACTGTTCTGTTAGCATTTGGTCAAACAGTACTTACAGAAGGTGAACTGTAAGACACATGAATCAGAGCTCAAATAGTGGCTATAAAAAATAAAACCAGCTGGGAATACAGTTAGTGGTAGAAAAGGGACCTAGCAAGTCCAGGGCCTGCAGTCAACCCTGAGCACGAATTCCCACCCGAATGCCAACACACACATGTCAGAACACAGAATAATTCCAGACACTTACAACTGCAACAGCACCAACAACTCCCACGTGACAAATGAGAGGTTCCTCGAGTTTAGAGAAAACAAATAAAAAGATATATTCAAGAAAATCTTTATGGCCATTTAAAGCTAAAGTCGCACAAATTATATTCCCTATGTACTTCACTAACAAGACCAAAAAACTAGGGAAATATCTTTGAAACAAACAGATCTTTGCAGAAACTTTACAAATATTGGTAACAGCCAACCTAGGAAAACATTTTGATTAAATACTAACAGAGTAAATACTAACAGAACATTTTCTCCTCCTACCAAAGCATATCAGACATCAAACAGCAAAGCCCCAAACTCTACACTGTTGGGACTGCTAAATGTCGAGCCTAAAACAACCAAAGGCAAAGGACCATATTAAAGTATCTTCACTGACAAAATAGTGCAGATTTTAAAAGTATATGAGAGTCCTGCTGTACTGCTTTGCTGTAGGGTGTCTTTTTCTTGATATTATAATTTAATTATAACATTTTCCCCTTCCCTTTCCTCCAAACTCTCCCATATACTCCTCCTACCTCTGCTTTGATGTTTCTATATATCAGTTAAAAATCTATTTTAAGGAGCCACGCATATTAGCACAGCCTTGTTATCCCAGAGCTTCAGAAGACAAAGACAGGAAAGTTCAAAGACAGACTGAGTTAGATTACTGATACCCTGTCTAAAACAAAACAAAACAAAAAAGTATCTTAATTTTTTTAATTATAAAACTATAATCCAGGATAACTTCCTAGAGGATGATAGGGCATAATATGTTCACACACACACACACACACACACACACACACACACACACATTGTTTTGTTTTGTTTTAAGATAGGGTCTCATGTAGTCCAGGCTGGCCTCAAACTTGCTATGAAGTGGGGCACAGCATTCTGGCCTTGAACTCCTATTGCTCCTACCTTTCAAGAGCTGGGATTATGGGCAAGAGATACAATGTCCGGCTCTGACATTTGAAAGCATCCTAAGGAAGTATAGAAAAACTGAAAATTGATCTAGGGTAAAAAAATACTATTCATCTGATTTGCCCATCCTGTGTATATATGTAGCAGAGCCAGAACCACTGTATTTCTTAACTAAACAGGAAAATCTGCTAATAATGTTTTTTAAAAAAACAGCTACATACACTCAAAGCTCCTAGCCACACTGTGGGCTCAGTACGGTTCATACCAATCTGCTGCTTGCTGGACTCATTTCAAATCCTGAGTCAAGCAACAATAAATGTATATAGCCCTACTAAAAAAAAAAAAAAAAAAAAAAAAATTTAAGTGAAATTGAGAGTCCTGAACCATTTAAATAACCCAAATCCTAAACTAACATTTACGAAGATTAACAGTGGAAGAAGAAGGTGTGGCTTCAGATTTTGTTTACAACCTATTGACTGGAGTATCTTAGCAACACTTTCCCTTAACATACCCAGAAGGCAAGAGTGGGTCATAGTCCTGCTTTCTCAATAAGCATAAAGGGCCAACCTTGGTCTCTGTGGGATGTAACAGAAGCCATCTGAGGGAGAGCAAAGATGCCTGTGTTGGCAGGAAACATTTTCACAAGAGATACAACCATTTTCTCCCACTGTTGCTTCCTTTTAGAACTAGCAGCCTCTGGCATTACAACTGCTAGGCAGCAGCAGTCAGGGAGGAAATGAATCACAAAAATTAGTCAGGATATCCTATTTAGTTACTTAATAACCCAAAGCCGAAGGCTAAAGGGAATCCTGAGAAAGCACAGTGACCTGTCAAAGCCCCACTTTTTCTAGCACTGAACAAGGCAAAGGCAAAAGAAAACCATGCATCTCCAAATCCAACCTCCACATGGGTCTGAAAGCACATGTAGGAACAGAAAAGAGGACCTTTCTTTCTTCCTGTCACACAGGGTGACAGCTGACATTCTTGGAAGACAGGCTAACAGGAGAAAGGCAGAACACGTGAGTTTAATCATAATTTTACAGAACAGAAGACCCAAAGACCAAACCAGAACCACACATTTTTTTTTTTTTAGGCTTAGGTTTGATGAATCACAGACAGCCCTGTAGAATTATTGATTAGACAAAAAGGCATTATAGAATGCTATTGGCAACAGCCTGTCAAATGCTTCCTCTCCTCTCTATGTAGGATTCACCACTCCCAGGGCTGGGGCAAGACCACTAGAGATGGTCTTATGATCTGCTATCAGAGAAGCAAGGCCAGACAATATCTTTATGGCTAGCTGTAGGACAGACCAGTAGGGGAAGATTAGAGTAATGCTTCTGGATTTTATGGCTGGCTTTGGAAGAATGGGTTCTGATTTCTGTGACCTCCCTTTGGGAAGGGGAATGAATTCGAATTTCTGTGGTTTGCCTGGGGAGAGAATGAGGGAGGATAGACTCTGGAGAAAGGCATGAGAAGACCAGAGAGAAACCTTAGCACATTTTCTGAGCCCCAGCATATGCAAAAGCTGATTCAAACTAAAGATTTCTATTTACTAAGTTTTTATTGTTGTTGTTGTTCTTTTGTTTTTTTAACTAAGAATCTTGAGGAATAGGCTGTGTTTCTTGGTGGTTCACAAGAGTTTTTTTGAGACAGGGCCTCATGCAGACCAGGCTAACTATATACCTTGAACTTCTGATTTTCCTATCTCATTTCCTACTGGATTATAGGCATGCAACACCACGCCCAGTTTGTGCAAGAAAGTGTACTGAACCCAGGACTAGGCAACCACCATCAACATAGCTGCATCCTCAGACCTGTTATTTGTGTTGTTGCTGTTTTAAAATATTAATGTTTATTTGCAAAACAAGAGTGCTGCTTTACAACTGCTTTTATAGAGTAATATATATTCACTGTAAAACCTAAGATTACGTACAGACACACTAACAGAAAATGAGTCTTCTGCAGTCCCATTAACCAAGAACACGTTAAACCCAGGGCTGTATGAGGTTCTGCTGTTATAAACTCTCAGATGTGCAGGACTCAGAAGGTGCAGATTCAGGCGCTTTCTCTGCCTCTGCTCAGAAACTGCTGGTGCTAAAATATTCTAACAATGTAACCCCACATGCTCATCACAGTCTGTGCATATAAATCTTGTGATAAAGATCTGAGTATCAAGGAGGGCCACTACTCTCATAACATCTCTGAATCTAATAGTAAGTGGCTACCACCTTCCCAGAAAAGCATCCTGCTTTGTCTTTTAAACACACATTTTAAATATTTACCCTTAAAACAAGGTGGTACCTAGCTATCACAGTCTATGCTCAGTACACTATACTTTTCTTAATAGAACCCAAGATGGAAGGTAGCCTCATTGTCATGGAAGGTTGTCAGGTATTTTCCATGTTGCAACTGAACCACATCACATTCATTTACAGTCACACTACTGTGTGAAAATCACATATGGAATTTTACATCAGTGATTCCTACAGCTTAATGAACCCAGTCTCAATCCAATAACTATTTTCAATCTCTATTTGAAAAGTTCACAACTTTAATATCACTGCCAACTCACATCATATATGGATTTGCCAAGGAAATCATTAATATTCCACCCATGTTATTAATAAAAATGCTGCATGGTAAAACACTATTCAGTTATAAAATCAAATTAAGTTTGATACATGACACAGTATCCATGGGCCTCGAAGACATTATGCTTTGTAGAATAGGCCAGAATCAGAAAGTCAAATATTATATGACGCTTCTTACATAAAATATGTATACTAGGCAAATTCTTTGAGACAGAAAGTAAAAGTTGCCAAGGGGTGGAGGGAGAGAGGGTCTGACTGTTGGAGTTGTTACTGAGGATGATGGGAAGGTTATAATGGTGATAGTGAATTTCTTGTCACTGAGCTGTACACTTACAAATTTTAAATAGATTGCATGTATTTTATTACAATAATCGTCTAATGGAGTAACTTACTGGTATAGACAGCAACTTGGATGAGTCACAAGGTTACCATGCTTAGTGAAAAAAGCATAATCTCACAAGGTTACATATTGTGCAATTCTATTTATATAACATTTTTGAAATGACAAATCTATAAAAGTGGAGAAGAGCTTTGCTGTTGCCAAGGGTAAGAGTACAAAACAAACTGGTGTGGTCACAGAATGACCTGAACAGGAGGCGGCACTGGTTCTGTACCTTTTTGTTCCTCTCCATTCCCACTTTGGAATCTAAGCAGGTTCTTGTGGCATGCTAGGCAAGACTCCCATGGGCTCCATCTCCAACACTGTCCTATATTTTGACTGTGGTGCTGGAAGCAGGACTCACAGCCATGATGAAAATATGCCTGCATCTACATACATACCCAGATGAGTACAAATAAGAGAAAAGGCCCCAAAAGGCAGGTAAATAATATAGGTGTTCTGGTTGTGACATAACACTATGCTTTGGCAAATGTTGCCATCAGAAGATGGGCTAAGGGTTTACAAGATCATTCTACAGTATTTAGTACTGTCACATAAATCTACAATCTTCTCAAAACTGATTGAGCTAGGCATGGTGGCAAATGTCTTTAATCCCAGCACTCAGAGGCAGAAGCAAGCAGATATCTATGAGTTTAAGGCCAGCCATTTCTATGCAGAGTTTCAGGACAGCTAGAGCTATATAAATACCCTACCCCCAAAACAAACAAAACAAAATTATTAAAAATAGTGAATAGAAGATGTCAAAGCATACTGCATCACCTACTGCTACCATTTCCCACTTAACTGCTGTTACCATGGTTACTAAAAACTAAACCCTTTCCTCATTAACATCACCATTCTTTTATTAAAATTCTTCACATTTGTTTAACTTAGGCATAAGTCTACTTAGGTATAAGAATGTAAGTTTTGTTTATAAAGAAAGTTATTAAAATCTTGGTTTAATATTGAATATATTAACTTAAAATTTTCAAAAAAAGTAACTTAGAAAATAATACCTAAGACACATTGTCCAGTAGAAATATGTGAGCTACTTGTCTAATAGTCATATTAATAAAAACAAAAGAAGTGATGAGTGGGTGCAGTGATACAGTACTTGTATTCACAAGGCCCCAAGTTCAACTCCTAGCATCAAAATAAATAACAAACAAACATATACAATGTATTTTATTATTGTGTTTTTGGTTTTTTTGAGACATGGTCTCTCTGTATAATCCTGACTATCCTGAAGCTTGCTATGTAGACCAGGCTGGCCTCAAATTCACAGCGATCCTTCTGCCTCTGCCTCTCAAGTGCATGTGCCACTGTGCCCAGCAACAATTTATTTGTGTGTGTGTGTGTGTGTGTGTGTGTGTGTGTTGTATTCCTATACGTGTTTGTGTGTGTTCACATGTATGGGTACACATGCATGCTCACGTGGAGGTCAGAGATTAACACTGGATAGCTTCCTCTATTGGTCTCCACCTTGTGTTTTTGAGGCAGGGTCTCTCATTGACCCTGGAGCTCTGATGTGGCTAGGCTGGCTGGCCAGTGAACTCCAGGGATCTGCCATCTCTGCTCTGCAGAGTACAGGGATTACAGCAGTGCCTGGCTCATGATATCAATGTTCGAGTACTGCACTCAGGTCCTCAAGCAAGAACAGCAAGCATCACTGACCAAGCCATCTCCCCAGCCCTGTGAAATGTAACTTTAAAATAATCTTTTGAATCTTCTTAAACAAGCACATTTTATCATAATAAAAAAATTCCCTTCAAAAAAGAAATCCAGACTTGCTTTATGTGCATTTTATAACCAGAAAGGCTTGTTGATTAAATTGCAATCCAATTTAATCAATATAAGATTTTCTGACTCTCTTCCAAAGATACATAATTTTGAACATTTTTAAAAGATGGCACCATCAAGTATGATGTCACACAAGCCTGTTTGTGTCAAGTAGCAGCCCAAAGGGTCTTCACAAACTGCCTCACTTTACCTTCACAATCTTACAAGAACAAGACAGACTGTGCCCATTCCATTTCACATGTAAAGAGACAGACTTCACAGAAATGAGCATGGATTGGCCAAGGCCCCTCAGAGCAGGAATGGCAGAGCTGGGATTTGAAACACAGTCAGGCACCAAAGTCTCTGTTCTTTCCAACCCTCCCTGCCTCCCCCCATGCCTCTTGCAGCTTGTCTGTTTATGCTCTTTTTCCATTTTGTATTAATAGACACAAAAGCTCTTGCTGAACGATTACACCCAGATTAAGGCCACTGAGTGTAGAAAAGGCACTCAAAATGGCTATTTTGATCTCATAAATGCTCTCTCCCATAATTAAATAATTAAATAGCCTACATTTGCTATGACAGAGGATGAAGTAAATGCTAGAAGTGTAAATCATAATCTAGTTAAACTAGTTATGAGGTATTCAAATATCCATATTCCTAATGAGGGAAGGGAAAACAAACACACAGTCAAAGCAGCACATACAAGACCTTGCAATACTGAATAGATATGTACTATACTAGGGGCTGTGCTTAAGGAGCATGCTGGAAACCAGCATCTGTTGCTGGGTGAAGTCAGTGCTCAAACAAACCTGTTCAGACTCATGGGAACTCCACGGGTTAAAATTCAGGTCACCAGATCTTATCCTGCCTGCTCCATATTTCCAGGGCTTTTTTGTTTCCTCCACTTGTCTGTCTTTATACATCAATAATCTTCATTTTAGTTATTTTTTAATATAATATGTTTTAGTCCTTTGAGAATTAGGCACATGTATACAATGTATTTTCATCATATTCACCCCACTCCTCGTGGATACACACCCACCCCCATCTCATAGATCACTGGAGTTCTGCCTGCACGTGTACCTGAAAACCAGAAGAGGGCACCAGATTTTATTATAGATGGTTGAGCCATCATGTGGTTGCTTGGAATTGAACTCAGGACCTTTGGAGGAACAGACAGTGTTCTTAACCTCTAAGCCATCTCTCCATCTCTCCACTTTATTTATTTTAATTATGACTCTCTCTTGGTACTAGCATCCAAAAGCTCTAAATGACACTGAAAAGGACATAACTGCCCTCTTTGAAGAAAAATGTTGTTATCTGTTCAAATAAATTAATGAATTATTTAATTTAATTAATTATTAATGAAGTAAAGGATCTTACAGCGATATCCTTACACTTATAATACAACAACACAAAATAACCCAACTTTTAAAAATCAAGGAAATCTGGGGGTTTGGAGAGATGGCTTAGTGGTTAAGAGCACTGACTGTTCCTCCAGGGGACCCAGTTCAATCCACAGCACCCACATCAAAGCTAACAACCATTTATAACTCATTCAGAGTTCTCGGCTCCCATTCTTCTGGCCTGTATAGGCACTGCATGCGTGTAGTACAGACACCAAAGCCATACACAAAATAAATAAATAAATCTCAAAAACACTTAAAAGTATGTTCAGCATAGTTAGTCATTGAGGAAATGCAAATCAAAAGAACACTGCTGATCCAAGAGAGCAGCTAAGAAGGAGAGGAGACACCTTTAACAAGTACAAAGACATGGATTCAGCCAGGCACTGCTCACTGGTGACTGGTGGCGCACACCTTTAGCCCCAGCACTCAGGAGGCAGAGGTAGAGGCAGTCAAATCTCGGTGAGTTTGAGGCCAGTCTGGTCTACAGAACAAGTTCCAGGACAGCCACAGTTACACAGAGAAACTTTGTCTTGAAAAACAAAAAACGAAAAAGACCTGGAGCCGACCCCCAACATGAAACCAAAAAAGCCTGGGAGATACCACCTCATATTCCCCAGGAAGGCTAAAACAAAAACAACAGTAAGTTCCAGAACCCTCATTCGGGGCTGGTAGAATTAAAAGAGGGCTCCAACTTCTTTGGGAAAAAGTTCAGAAGTTTTTCACAAAGTTACACGCAGAGCCATCTTGTGACTCAACAATTCCACCTCCAGAGAAATGAAAACACATGTCTACAAAACAACTGCACAAGAATGTTCTCAACATTATTCATATCAAACAAAAAGATTAAAAAACACCCAAATGGCCATCAAGAGGTGAATACACATACAAAATATGTACATTCATATGATAAAATATTTACTAAGCAAGAAGAAAGTGCTAGGGCTGGAGAGATGGCTCAGTGGTTAAGAACACTGACTGCTCTTCCAGAGGTCCTGAATTCAATTCCCAGCAACCACATGGAACCATCTGTAATGGAATCTGATTCCCTCCTTTGGTGCGTGTGAAAACAAAGCATTCATATACATAAAATAAATAAATATTTTTTTTTAATTGCTAAAGCATTCTTTTAAAGCATAAGCAAATCCTAAAAGCATGGTTAAGTGAAAGATAGCAGTCACAAAAAGCCATGCAGTATATGATTCCATTCAAGGAAGTATTCAGAGGAGATCCGTAAAAATGAGGGAAATGGGCTGGAAAGATGGCTTGGTGGTTAAAAACACTTACTGCTCTTCTAAAGGACCAGCTCACAAATCTACAACTCTAATTCCAAAAGATCTGATGCCCTCTTATGACCGCCTCAGCACGAAAATGCGTATGCGCGCGCACGCGCACACACACACGTACACTGACACACATAGATAACAAATAAATTTTTAAAAATTAAAAAATAGATAAGAAAAGTGGGGTTTTGCCATAGTATAGGTATAAGTGATAATGAAGAAGATTGACCACTGAAAGTTTCCTAGAAAAAAAAAAAAAGGTGCTGTGAAAAAACCTGCATATCTTTAAAAACCACTGAGTTAAACACCACACTTGGGTAAACATTAGCCTATGTGAAAAGCCCTTGATGAAGCTGCTGGTAGAGAGAATGGGAGACAGAGATTATCCTCCTTTGTCAGATCAGTGGGAGCTCTCCAATATCCACTGCCCAGTGTAGAGTTAAAACCCTTAGTATGAATACAAAGTAGTGCTTGAGAGGTGACAGCAGAAGGGTCAACAGATAAGGACAAGCCTCCATACACAGGGAGATCACATCTCAACAAGAAGATGAGATTTTTATATGCAAAATACTTAAAATTCATAAAGTGGCAGTAGTGTAAATAGTAGGTATTGAGTTTAAATGAACCTAGTTGTTTCACGAGTGTTGAAGTAGTTCACCCCCAAGCCCAGCTATTGCAGATCAGGGTGCTTTTCATCCAGATTCTGAAAGTAGAAAGTAAGCTGCAGCATACTCTCCCCAAACAGCTGGACAATCTTTGTTGTCCAGCCTAATCAGGCGATACCCTTGAGTTATGGGTACAACAGGTCAAAAGTGGCTTAACCACACTAGAAACACACTGTCTCTGGGAGATCCAAGAAGTAGCTTTAAGGCTGGTGAATCTCACAGTCCCACTCCCGAAGCACCCAGTTATACCCAGGGTAACACATCAGCTTCTCTGTATTCATGAGGCAGAAGATGAAGGACTACATTCCAAAGACAGAGAATAAGAAGCAAGACCAAGGAGGACCTAATCCAAAGTCCTTTCCTTCAGGATGACTGGGCCAACTCACAAGACATGCCCATTCCAGAAGCAATGCCAGTGTCCAGAAGAACATTCCATGTGCAACTAGCTTAAATCTGGGCTCCTTACTCAGTCACTAGTGAGGACAGAACTGACAAAATTAGCTTGCACCAAAGCTCCCTAACTTCTTCAGCTGAAAACTGCAACAAGAAACAGATGTCCAGTGTGCAGCAGCACACACCTGGGATCCCACCACTTGAGAGGTGGAGGCAGCCTGGGCTGTGTATGGTGAGCTTGGGGCCAGTCAAGGCCACATAGCAAGACCTTATCTCAAAGTACCAAAACAGAAAAAAAAAAAAAATCAAAGCAAACCAATAGAACTTCTGCTTAAATGAGATGAAGACATTCCAAGAAATGCACTATTAGACAAGTTGATCCTTGTGCAAACATCAACCCAAACTAAGTTATTAATTAATGCAATGTCATTATACTGTTATGGAACCATTCATTGCATATGAGGTTGGTCAGTTACAAAATGCTGTTGTGCCATGCATAACTGAAGTTTGTCAGACTCAGTTCACAAAAATGCAGGGAGTGACACCAACATTTGTAAAAGAATTCTGATACTGACTAGGCAGAATGCACTCAGATGTCTTTGTACTCCTTTTCTATGTTCCTTTAATAGGGTGTGTCCATCAACCTCAAAATAACTGGCTTACCTAATCAGTATCACACTTGAGGGAAGGGTGAAATGTAGAAACCATCCTGTTGCTGCATGATGGAGAAGAGGCTCAACAGTTGTTCCAGAATGAGCCACTGTACCCACAATGTCACCCATAGCACACACCTGCATATGATATACTATTTGATCTTATAAAAGCAGTGCTGGAAAAAATATAAATGCTATATACAAAATATGAACAGAGTTTCATGTTCTCATTTTAAAATTTCCAAGTTTCCTGGAGAAGAGTGTGACAGTGCACAAATACATTCTCAGCTATCTAGGAGGCTGAGGTTGCAAGACAGCTTCTTCCCAGGGTTCAAGACAAGCCTGGGCACATAGTTAGACCAAAACAAATAAAATACTCTCAGGGTATGGCCACCAGGCATTAAAATCACAAATACGTTTTAAAAGATAGCTAAAGAGAAATAGAGCAATGGTTCTTAAATAGAAATGATATCTGGTGATGCCCAAAGCCACTCTGGATTATCATAGCTGAGAAGGAACATGCTACCTGCCCCTGCTGGGTAGGAGCCAGGGAGGAAGTTACACAGGAGAGGTCTGCAGGCACAGAGGATTAGCTCACTCAAAGCAGCCTGGGTGTAAAGGGTGAATGATGGAGTGCAACCTCCTACACTTCTGTTACTTCATGTAAAGTCCAAACGCCATTTGGACGTATCCAAGAGTACTGGATAAATCTGGATGTGTTCTCATATTAGGAGCAAGTTTTGCAAATGGAAAAGACTTAGCAGGAAGCTGGGTCTACTTTATCCAGAATGTTGAGATTCTAGATTCCAAAGGCAAATTCTGGTTGGCATGGTAGCTCAGCAGATACAGGTGCTTGCCACCAGACAAGCCTGATAACAGGAGCCCTACATGGTGGCAGGAGAGAAGCAACGCCCACAGGTTGTCTTCTAAACTCCACATACACACCAAAGCAGATATGCACATGTATAAGTGCACACCCATACACACATGAATGCAAGGCGAATTCATCCCACTTGTAGGACTGGTTTCTTTTATAAAAGGAGTCCAAAAGGCAGTTTTTGTTTTGTTGTGTTTTTATCACTTCACTATATAATGCAATTTTTCTTTTGCTAGTGGTGGTGGTGCCGTGGATCCAACCCAGGACCTCCCACATGCTCAGTGATCTACCACTGAGGTATACCTCTAGGCTACTTTCGAACTCTCACTCTTCCTGCCTCCACCTCTCCAGTGCTGGATTAAAGGCATGTGCCATCACACCAATTCATAATGCAAACTGAAAGCCTACCAGCTCACCTTTGGGACTGCAGGCTGTAGTTATACTGAAGCAGTCAGGAGACCTAGCATAGTGTAACAACCATGTGGCAACCACTATCGTCAGGACTATCAAAGTACAAACAATAAAGAAGTAATTTGTCTCAAGGTCCACCTAGATGGGACACAGACATCAAAACAGAAGTTTTCATCCCCCTGACTAGACACAGTCTTTCTAATATTTCCTATCTTTTCTAGATCTCTCATGCAAGTCTTCTCCTGGAAAGTTCACAGATAACTTTAGTTGTTCCATGCCATCTTAGAATTTCAGTTACACACACATGCCTTTCTTGTCTTCATATGACATTCCCCTTCTCTACAGGACATCTTAGAGGAGGAAAAAGTAAGCTGAGTGACCTCAAACTTTTGTTAAAAAACATCCTTCCCATGTTACTTCACAACGCACTTCCTCTCAGGCATGAACTCCGACCACATCAGTCAACTGGCTCTTCCTCCAACCGGAAGCCCATAGAACATCCAGATCACCTCCAGTTGCCCTAAGTTGTAGGCCAGGGACTTTTCACTTGTCTTTCTGCTGGAATACCCTTCACCTCTATCCTTCCAAGGATTTCTCCTGGTCATGTAGGCATTAGTTTACTATCAAGCCCTAAGTGAGCCCTTCTGTAACTACTCAAATTGAAACTAATTATGTTCTACAGCATCAAATTTCCCATGGTCTCTAACTCCATGGTTTCTAACTACTTAGTACTTTTAAATAGCCTTTTGGGGGGAATTATCATCCTATAAAACTTGCCTTCCATGACAGAAATCAAAAACTGACTTTCCCAGCCTCTCTTTGCAAACTGGTGGCAGATATGTGGCTATGTTCTGCCGCTCAGACATATCCATGTGCTACTTGGGTTGGGAAGAAAATGATGTGGAGGTGGCCACACGGAATCCATTCTGACCATTTCAGAGCAGCATCAGCTTTCTTTAGAATTCAAAATGGCAAAGGTTCTCATGGCTGCATATCATACCTACATAGCAAAGACAAGGCAAGGGCCAATACTTGTTCCCAGTGCAAAGCAATAGAGACTTCAATGATTTCAGTTGAGTGGTAGAACTTTGGCACTGTTCCTGGCTAAGTATATACCAAGCCTGATGCTCTAGTTTTTGTGAACTAATATACTTCTTAAATTACTCTTTCCTGCTTATCCTAAGTAAAGTGGTTTCTGCCAGTTGCACCTAAGAACTCTGATTCATCCTTCACACATTTTTTCACATAGTATAAATGATAAAGTGTTTCTTTATTGGTTATTTCATATGTTAGCCGTCTATCCCTATAAGAGAGTACTTCATGAAGATAGGGATACTGTGTATGCTGCTCATTTCCATAAACCCAATATTTATAACAGTAATTTACATACATGAGGCCCTCAAGGAAACACACACACTCAAACTCTCTCTCACATACACACAGAGGGAGAGAGAGAGAGAAACCTTTCTGCTGTTATGGGAAAACATATATGTGACCCAGTTAAAAGAAATTCAAGGTATCAGTGGTGCAGAAGTCAAAAGCTAAAAATTAAGATCAATGTGGGCCAGAAAAGTCACACAGCCTTTATAAAGAATAAGATAAATATGGAGAATATTGAAAAGATAGTCTGCAATCAGGGTGTGGAAAGAGAGATGCATTACTTCCAGAGGATGAGGAAAAGTTGGCACTGGGAATGAGTGTGGCAAACACAGAGAAATATCTGTTAAGGAAAAGAGTGCTGAGCTTTGTGAGACATCATCAAGAATGCAAAATGAGCAAGATTCTGAATGGCTCTAAATGCCAGGCCTGGGAATGCTGTGTCTGATGATGTTTTAAGAACAGTAATCCTCAATGAGTATTTTCATCTGTTCTTTATTCTAGATGTTATCTTCTGTGTAAAACTACAACAGCTACCCACACATTTTCTACAGAGTTCCCTCTACAAACACTGGCGCTCTATATTTATCTGTTCAAGCTGAGAAACTATAAGAGGAGATTCTTATAATTAATCCTCTTTCAACCAAACAAATATCCAATTTAAAAATAAAAATCCATTACCAAATGGCCTTTATTTCTCAAACTCTATCTACAAACTCAATTTTTAAAATTTCCCAACTCCATTTAATTATTTTCAAATCTATCAAAATCTTGCACTAGTTCCAAGTATTTAAACTAAGTTCCTTGATGAAATTTTGTGTTAAAATCACATAGCCATGATAAGAAGATGGTCAACGTCATAACAGAACTTTTTCAATAAATTCTCTTAGAAGTACAGCAAATCCAGGCTGGAGGTGTATGTCAACTGGTAAAGAGCCTGCCCAACATCCATGAAGCCCTAGGTTCAATCCTGAGTTCTACATAAACCAGGCATGGTAGCTCACCTCCAAAGGCCAGGGTTTGGGAGGTAGAGGCAGGAGGACCAGAAGTTCAAGGCCATCCTCAGCTACACAACAAATTTAAAGCCAGCTGAGGCTATTATGAGACCCTGTTTCCAAAAGAAAAAAGCAAATCCTGTAACTATTTTGAAAGCCAACGCAACTATTTTCTTGTCTTAAGTGAACCAGAAGAAATCCTTAGAAAAACTCTTCAGTGAGGTGCATATCACACTCTTATATATCTCATTAGGAAGCATATGTAAAGACACAGACTAAGGACTTACTACAGTGTTCAGAGTGGCAAGAATAGAAACAGAATTAGTACGGGATCAGCTTAATATGAAGTCACACCATACATCCGGGTAGAACTCAGAGATGAGTGCTCGCCTAGCATGAAACATCGTGGGTTTTAGCCCCATCACAGGAGGAGGAAGGAGGAAGAGTGAAGGAGGTAGCAGCAGTGGCCCATGCAAAAAGTACAAACTGAATTTATATTGATATGCCTTTTTCATAGATCCGAACGTTTGGTAACATGTGGTGTTGACAAAGACCTAAGCGGAGAGTAACCCTCATAACTTCCATTTTTAGGAACACGTTCTAAACTTCACTGTGAGCGATAATGAATCCACATGGTTATCACTCTAGCAAAAGACTGGAAATGCATGTACAACAGAGAGGAATGCACAGGTCAACGGGACTAGAAGAGTTGAGTATTGCTTACCTGAAATGTTTGAGAACAAAAACTTGGAATTTTTCGAGTGTTTGCTTATTACAGTGAAATGTCTTAAGTATAGGGCACAAGTCTAAACATAAATTCATTAATCTCATATTTACTTTACAGCCTGAAAGTACATTTTTACATTTTATTTTCAGTTTTAAAAATCTATGTATTTAGCATATATTAAAAAGATTCAACCAGAGACTTGATTTTAAAAACAGGTCAACAACAACAAAAACAATAAAACACCACAGCCCAGGATGCAGAGTCCAATACAGATATAAAGGAAAGGACAGAGTGCCTAAAGAGTAAGGAGCAAACAAACAAGGTGAAAGAACAGGCACAGATCCAGGTACTTAGCTGGAGACTTGCTTCCAGGGAGATTTTTTGGTGGGTACTTTGCAATGATAGCTTTACCTGCTAGGCTCTGAAGGGAGGACACAAGGTTCCGATCTCCACAAACAGTAGACTATCTATCCTCCTGTAACAGGTAGACGCTACCTTAGATGTCTGTGCTGGGGTGCTAGGGGGAGTAGGAACTTCACCATAGGCACACCAGAGGAGTACTCAGGCACTACAGAAAGGGCTTAACCTCTCCTCTTCCTGTACGAAGTCAGCTGCCTGTTTTATAAGCTTGTCTGATTTGTGGTATCAAAAAAGGAACCGGGAACAAAGTGTACCTTTACTCTATCTGAGAATATAGACCTGAAGACTTTTAAAAGCTTAGTTGGAAAAAAAAAAAAAACAGAAGAGGAAGAAGAGGGGAAAGTGGGGAGACGGAGACCCAGGAGCAACTTCTAGAAGATGATACTTTCTGGAGAAAATAATAACATAACAGCAAATTAAGCTTCCATAAAGAAAAAAGTACTTTTTTTTTTCAATGTGCAATATCTTTGAGGAAAGAAATAATGCAAAACTTAGTTAGAGTATTGCTGGAGAAAGTAACAGCTCTCCTAAAAATGAAGCAGACTGGGCTGGGATGCAGCTCAGGGGCAGAGCATTAGCATAAAGCACAAGGCTATGGGTCCAATTCCTGCACAAGCAAAAATGGCACAAAGAAACAGATGGAAGAAGGAAAAAGACAGGGAGAGGAAACTCTGGCAATAAGCATAACTATCATAACATCAACTACTCCCAGCACAAGCTAAGCAGAAGTTTAATTTTTCTTAATAAACTAGAAATAGTTCCCACCATTTGCCTGCAAACTTCATGATTTCCTTGTTTTTAATTATTGAGTAGTATTCCATTGTGTAAATGTACCACAATTTCTGTATCCATTCCTCCATTGAGGGACATCTGGGTTGTTTCCAGATTCTGGCTATTACAAATAAAAGTGCTACAAACAAATGTCCCTGTTGTATACATGTGCATAAAGCAAATGGTAAGAACTAGAAAAGATCATCCTGAGTGAGGTAAACCAAAAGCAGAAAGGCACACATGGTATATACTCTTTTATAAGTGGATATTAGACATATATTTTAGGGTAATTATACTAAAATCTATCGTCCTAAAGAAGCTAAACAAGAAGGAGGACCCTAGAATATTTGTTCAATCCTCACTCAGAAAGCAAATAGGATAGACATTGAAAAAGGGAGAAAACAGGAAACAGGACAGGACCCTACCACAGAGGGCCTCTAAAAGACTCTATCCAGCAGGGTACTAAAGCAGATGCTGAGACTCATAGCCAGCCAAACTTTGGGCAGAGTGCAAGGAATCTTATGAAAGAAGGGGAGATAGAAAGACCTGGAGAGGACAGGAGCTCCACAAGGAGACCAACAGAATCAAAAAAAAATCTGGGCCCAGGGGTCTTTGCAAAGACCGATATTCCAACCAAGGGTTATGCATGGAGATAACCTAGACCCCTTGCTCAGATGTAGCCCATGGCAGCTCAGCCTCCAAGTAGGTCCCTAGTCAGGGGGAACAGGGGCTATCTCTAAAATGAACTCAGTGGCTGGCTCTTTGATCACCTCCCCCTGGGATGAATACAGCTGTACCAGGCCACAGAGGAAGATAATGCAGCCACTCCTGATAGGCTAGGGTCAGAAGGAAGGGGAGGAGGACCTCTTCTATCAGTGGACTGGGGGAGGGGCATGAGAGGAAAAGAGGGAGGGAGGTTGGAATTGGGAGGGTGTGAGGGAGGGGGCTACAGTTAGGATACAAAGTGAATAAATTGTAATAATAAAAAAATAAAAATAAAATAAAATAGAAATGGGAAAAAATGGGGCTGGCGAGAAGGCTCAACGAGTGAAGGCAAACTCCATTATCAGGCTTGACCTGAGGTCTGTCCCTTAAATCCACATGCTAGAAGGAGAAACCTGACTCCCAAAGGTTTTTCTCACTCTACCATACATCCATCGTGGTATATGTGTGCCTGTGTGTGTGTGTGTGTGTGTGTGTGTGTCCCAATTAGTCAATCAATCAATAAGAAAAATATGGCAGCAGCAACTGGTTATGAAAAGACAATATTTTTGTGGCTCTATGTGTGTGAGTGTGTGTGTGTGTGTGTGTGTGTGTGTGTAGATGTATCTGCATATGTGCTTCCATGTATATGAGGCCAGGTCAACATTAAATCTCATCCTCTATCATTTTCTGAGACCATCTGCCACTGAACCAGGAGCTCACAAATTTAGCAAGATTGGCTAACCATGGAGCTCGGGGATCTTCTTGTCTCTGCCTCCCAGCACTGGGGACTACAGGCTCCTGCCACTACATCCAACTTCTTATACGAAAGCTCAAAATCAGAACCAGCACTCCAATCAAACAAAAGTGCAAATGGAAAGAAAAAGTGCAAATGGGAGGCAGGTGCATGTCTAAAATTTCTGAGGAACAGAAAGGGGTCAGTGTTGCAGGAAGAAATTGTGCAAGAGCAAGAAAAAGCAGCAGATGGAGTCGGATAGGAGCCAAATGTTCAACAGTGGTGCTAGAGAGTAGAGCAACCCAGCACAGGATCTGTAACTTCAGTTAGCCAGTGTGGGAGGAGCTATATCAGGAAGGAGGCAAAAGCTGCAAGTCAGGAGTTCTCCTTCATCTTATCGTAACCACTTCTAGGCCTGTGTCTTCTACTATGACTAAGACTGGAAGATACAGGAAGATAAAAAGTTCAAGAAGACCTTTTGCCTTGCATTGACACTCTGAGCTCTGACCACCAGGAAAAAGGGACAAAAGTAGGGTGACCAATTTGGCAGCTGTTAATACAACCTGGGTGGAATGTTTTGGTAGCCTGACCCAGAGTGCCAGTGGTAGGACAGTGAGATGCAGTGAAGCTCAGCATCCAAAGAGTCATTCTGTTCTGAATCAGCACACAGTGATGGTTACCAGGCTTCATATTCACAAATCATCAATAGCCAATCCTCACATACAGCAACCTGAGCCTTCAACCCCAGCCCCCGGGGAGACTAGGGCAGGAAGATTGCTTGAGCCCAGCTCAACACTAGCCTGAGTACTATAATTAGAACCTACCTCAAAAAAACAAAAACCAGAGCTGGAGAGATGGCTCAGCAGTTAACAATGCTGCTGCTCTTCCAGATGACCCAGGTTCTATTCCCAGCACATACATGGTGTGGCTCACAACCATCTCTAACTGAAGTCCCAGGAGAGCAGATGCCCTTTTCTGACCTCTGTGGGCACCAGGCAAGCACATGGTTCATAGACATTCAGATAGACAAAAAGCTCATACACATAAAATAAAATTTTAGATAACTTTTTAAAATAGCTCTAATTCTACCCTCAACACCTCCTTCCCAGTTCTAAAATAAGACCCACTACTCAAAGTACTTCAGGAAATTCAAACAGGAACAAAAGCCTTAGATGGAGCGATGTGGATCTGATTTTTGTCACAGTGACGAATGTCTGAGACAAACTGTACAAGAGTTATGATTTATTCTAAATCCTGGTTTCAGAGGTTTAGGCCATGGTTCACATATTCTCTATTGCTATGAGCCTGGTCCATGCTGAAGAGAATGTCAGGGCAGCAGAGTATGTGGTGGAGGAGGCTGCTCACCTCATGGTGACTGACACCAGATAGCATGGCTGTGCTTGGTGGCTTCTTTCGGACCCTTTACTCAAATCCCAACACATTAGATGGTGCTTCCTACATTCCAGCCAGGCCTTTGTCTCTCAACTGATGTCCCACATGCCAGTTGCCTCTAGACATACCCTCAAAGACATATCCAGACATTTGCTTTCCTAATAAAGGCACCTGTCAATCCAGTCACTGATGATTATAATTAACCAGCGCTGATGTCCATCATATATCATATATCTTTAGCCCTGGAAGGTTTCTTAGCATCTAAATTGATCAACACGTTCATTTATTGAATAGCTATTATACAATGAGGTCCTGAAGAACACTCTGTATAAAGCCAAGTCCTTCTTAAAGAGATCACAAGCTAAAGTCTAGTTAAATTGTTCACTTAGGAACAAGGGTAGGGCATGGGGCTCTCCAGTGGAGTGGTTGCTGGCATGTGCAAGGCTGCTGTTGGATCACAACACAGGGAACAAAGTCACTCTTGGTGACTCTCTTGAGAAGCCCATGCCCACTCGTGGCTATGTGCTACCTGCTCTTTTTTTCTAAATGCCTCTCTTCATGCTTAAATCTACATTTTGCTTTAATAGCCCCAAAACAAACAATAGAAACAACAAAAGACTCAAAACAGTGAAAGTACAAAATATTTGAGCATCATATATAACATAATAATATTAATATACAAGCATGAATATAAGTATTTAACATATTGGTAGTAATACATGAGTATTTAATGTTTATATTAATACATGAATAATAATAAGTGAATATGAATTAATATAATGAGCACTCTGTAAGCTAGAGGCTAGAGGAAGAAACTCTTAGCCATCTGGGACTTGAGCTATGTTTTGAAGGGTGGAAATTGAAATTGTAAGAGGAACTAGGCAGTGGCTCTGCAAACTGAAAGGGCTAGAAAAAGGTGGGGACACAGTTAGTACCTAGGGAGTACCCTATTCAAGGCACTCAGAACGGAGTGCAGCGCACATATAAAACCAGTTAAGGTAGAGAATGGGGAGTTTGCAGCCAGCCTAGGCAGCACAATGATATCTTTTCTTTTTTAAGGTAGGAGGCAGGACACAGGGAGATAAACATTATAACTGTGAAATATGTAAACATGTATTTGAGCTCCTAATTCCATCATTCCCTAGGATGGACAAGTTTTTAGACACCTCCTGCCCATTTCCCTTGACAATGGTAATCTAGCATCTACTTCAAGTCTCTCAAGACTAAAAATACAGTAATAAAAATATTACTATAAAAATTACTAATTAGTCATGACTTATCAAAACTACTACCATTAAAGATGAAAATAGTTTAGAATTCAATTATAGGAGGTCATAAACTTCAGGCTAAGTGGAATTTGCATTAAATTTTATAGGTAATAGCAAGCCAAAGTTTTGTGGGGGAAAATGAAGAAGTAAGGTTCAATGGGTTCATTTACTTACTCTATTTGTGGTGCTATGGATGGACCCCAGGGCCATGTGCCCAGCAAGAAATGTAAAGGAATCTACCCAGGGCCACCACTGATGCTTTAGGGAGGCCATTCTGTGGGAAACCATAAAATGGAGTAATAACAGAGGAAACACTGGCTGAAGTTGGGACGTATGCAGTAAAGTCCAGCTGCAGGATGAGGATCTGAATAAGAAGGAGGTGCAGTCGGTGGGAAGGGGAGCAGACCACCGCACAGTGGTCTCCAGTTACAGCCTGGCTTATCAGCCTTTCGGGTAGTAAGAGAACTAAGGAGCATGGTGACATGGTGGCTCTACTCAATACAGACCAAGAGGAAAAGATGCTCCTCTCTGAGGGATCCCCAAAGTTAGAAACAGTTAAGAGAGAAAACAAAGGCTATTAGCATCACTCTCTTCTAATACAAACAGGAAACAGAACTGTGTCAACTCCAGCAATACAGATGTACACTTCATAACCCTATAATCCACCTCTAAGCTGTAAGGTCAATTCATTTGACTTGTCTATATAGCCCTTAAATATCGAAAGTAAAATTCTTGGTGCTTTTAGAATGGTCAAAACTTTTCAGACTGTACATTTTTTTTCCTTGAAGAATGCCATGCACATGAAAAGTCTGAAACCTTCACTGTCTTTCACAGGTGAGCACACTTGTGGAGCCAGCGCCTACAGGACACCCAGAACACTACTAGCATACCAGAAGCTCTTTCATAGTCATAGAAACACTTCTCAAAACCCTCACAAGACAACCAACCTCATAAGTTCTGACACACGGATTCGTTGACAGCATTTGAAACTGATGCAAATGAAACTGTAAAATATTGATGTGTGGTTCCCTTCACTCAACAGTATATTTGTAAGATGCCAATTTTTTTACACATAGCTTCAATTTATTCCTTCTAATCATTATCTAAGATTCTTGGGCATTTATTTCACAACTTATTTACCCATGCTACTATTGATAGCCACTTGGAAAATTCCTATGTGGCCTACTCACTCAGCATGAGCATTTTTGTTCGCTTGCTTTGGGTGACCATGTACACACAGTTTTGCTGTACATAAATCTACTGGTGGAACTGCCACACCACAGGGCATGTGCCCAACTTAAGCCGCTAAAGAGCTTCTAAGGAAGAAATATTTCAAGGCCTTTGTAGTACAATGTAAATTAGACTAATGACTCAGGAAAAGGTGCTGACTCTCAGCTTGGTGGATAGAGGGGAGACAGTGGAAGATGTAACTTTGCTTTCGGTAGGAAGAGCATACTAAAATGGGAAAGCTGGCACCTGATCCTGGAAGGCCTTTTTCTTTAGGGCATTTTCAATAACAACTCAGCACAGGATGCTTAACAGAAATAACCCAAGTGCTTCCCCTCTTCAGAGCTGCTAAAATTTAGAAACAAACCTGTGAAGAGCCACTATTATTGAGAAGTAAAGTAACTTCTTCAGTATGCTACAGCTGGCTATCAGTGTTGCAACTCAGAGCAATGGCAGTTGGACAGTGACTCTACATCAGTTTCTAAACATCTAGAGACTAGAAGTCATTTCAGAACTAGCCTAATTTCTAGACGATATAAACAACTTCCATCTCAATGACCATGCTAATAAAAAATCATTTATTTCTTCCCAGCACATGCATACATGCATGTGTATGCACTCAAGCTTAATAATAGTAAGACCTGGAAAGGACAGGAGCTCCACAAGGAGAGCAACAGAACCAAAAAATTTGAGCACAGGGGTCTTTCCTGAGACTCATACTCCAACCAAATACCATGCATAGAGATAACCTAGAACCCCTGCACAGATGTAGCCCATGGCAGTTCAGTGTCCAAGTGGGTTCCATAGTAATGGGAACAGGGACTGTCTCTGACATGAACTCAGTGGGCTGCTCTTTGATCACCTCCCACTGAGGGGGAGCAGCCTTACCAGGCCACAGAGGAAGACAATGCAGCCACTCCTGATGAGACCTAACAGACTAGGATCAGAAGGAAGAAAAAGAAACCCTCCCCTACCAGTGGACTTGGGGAGGGGGGTGTGCGGAGAAGGGGAAGGAAGGGAAGTATTATTGGGAGGGGAGGAGGGAGGGAACTAGAGGGGGGATACAAAGTAAATAAAGTATAATTTTTAAAAAAATGAAAACGTAGGGAATATGAATAAAGTATGGACTTTAGCAGTAAAAGATCAAGGCTGGCTCATTAATTACAGTAAATGTGCCATAGCAGTGTAAAAGTTAATTTAAAAGAATAGAAGGAGAGAGAATATATAGGAATTGAGAAATGTATAGGAATTTAGATTAGTCTGAAAATTTAAAATGTGCTGGAAAAAATGAATTTTAAATGTCCACTTGAAGTATAATCTACATACTGTAATATAACTGCAGAATTCTTTCAGGGTACACTTTATAAACCTCAGAGGCATATGCGTATATTCACACACATACATGCACACACTTTCCATCTAGAACTTAGAGATACAGATAATGAGGGGTACGTTTTATATATGTAAATATTGGGGTCTGTGCCTTATGAATACTCTTTTCCTTTCCATTCCATCCACTCTAACCTTTGTGACTTTACACTATAGGCATTTAATAATTCATTAAGAAGCAATTTTCTAATAAGTTTCAAACATTAACGAATCAAACCTCCAAGTAAAGCTAACCTTCCAAAAAGCATATCTTAGTAGTTTAAAGCCATCAAGTCCTTATTTATACTTCAGGAGGAGAAAGGAAAAGAAATACACAGTCTTTCCATTTCTAAAAAAGGAGCCACTATCATGACAGAAGACCTAAAAAAGGAACCTGGGCCAGAGGGCAAGAGACCTGGCCTCATTCAGCTCTGCCACTAAGTAAGAATCACTTTGCAATCCTTGAATGCCTCTAGTCCTCAGTACTCGTGATTTCAAGTCTATGATCAATTATGGAGTCTCTCCATGGGCCAAGAGGTCCTTCATTCTCACTTCTGGCCTTTGCAATTATCCTAGTTGAAGCTTTTTTTCTCCATTCTACAAAATATTTAGAGAACTAAAATAAGGACATCTTGCCACTGAATGAATGCCTGTGCACATGCACACACACACACACACACACACACACACACACAGGAGAGGGTGATGAATGAAAGAAAACATGGAAGTTGGACTTCCATGGCAGTTTCTCATTTCTTTAACTTTGTATTAGAAACCACACCATTACACAGGCTCAGTTTGAAACTATGTACAAAACTCTGGGTTCTATCCCCAGTACTACCTGAACCAGGTGTGATGTCTCATACTTGCAATACTAGCACTTGGGAGGTAGAGGCAGGAGGATCAAAAGATTAAGGTCATCCTCAGCTATGTAGTGTTCAAGGCCAGCCTGAACACAAGGCCCTGTTTCAAAGCATTCCCCTCAGAAGATACAGTAATCAGACTACTACATGTACTGCAGATGTTTACTTGCTAGTTAGCAGCACTTTGACATAGGCCTAGGCTTTCTTGGTTTGCTCCCTAGAAGCTTTGAAACCAGTTGTGGCTCTAGAGGTGTTATGTTATACAACAGAGTTGTATATCATATATGAAATTTCAACATATATGAAAATAAATGGAACTGTGTTTAGATAAAATTTTAAAAATAAGCAGCAGGGCAACTATAGTTTGCCAGTCTCCTTTCTGGAGTCACAGTGGGACAGGAAAAGATATTAGAAAGACAGATGTTTGTAAAACTATATCACAAGTTCACACTAAGACAAACTTTTGTTTGCAGGGAGAAAAAGCTTATGAATCAGGATCTTCACATACCTGCGAATGTTCAACTTTCCCCTGCACGAATAGGTCACATCACCAATACCTAAAGACAGAGCAGGAAAACACTCTCCCTTACATGGTTGTTAAGATACAACAGGGGATGTGTTAATTTATGTAGGCAAAATTTACAAGATGACCTGCAAAAGTAAAATACCAGGTTTTAGCAAACTTTAGTGGTAACCACAGAAACGTAAGTCTGATTATTCCTTTCACATATTAAGCAAGTGATTCAGATGAATGCCAAGGTCATTAGCTTTTCTGGAAGAGCTATTGTGCTTTTATTCAACCCAGTTCTTTAGACCTGCAGACTCTTGGTCATCCATAAACCACTAAATTTACAGATAGCCAGAGTAATTACTACTTGACCTAACAGTTCTGATTTGTTTGGGGCTCAGACAAGAGCTGCTCACTAGAGTGAATGTGTGGGCCAAGACCAACTCTGCCTTCCTTTGGGTTCTACCCTAGCAAAAATGTTCCATTTTGTAACAGTCACCTCACAAAGATCAGGCCCATGTTAGCTAGCAGGTGTTCAGTAGCAGGCTGGAGCAGAGCTGGCCTACCAAGATCAAGCAAGTGCCTTTTTAAAAACTCATCTTATGAAGTTTCTCTACATGGCTTTGCCAAGTAAGCAAAAACCATGCCAAATAGTAAAAAAGGCACTTACTTGACTCCCACAGGCCAGCTCCACACTCTAGCAGCTAAGATGTCACTGACATGGAACATGGAGAATGAGGTGGGTATCTTGCCAGCCACTGAAGGAATGGCCATGAAAGACCTAAAGGAACAGAGAAAAGTAAGGTCAATGTCAAAGATGAAGGTCCTGAGCTTGCTAGCATGCCTACTGCAGCCTGTAATGCCAAGAGTCTCCAATGAGATCCTGAGAGTATTCCTGGAGTAAGTCCAGATGGATTAGGAGAAAACTTTTAGAGAAATAAAGTATTAATTCATCAACTGCCGTACAGAAAACTCATACAGATGGAAGAACCAGAGATCTGAAGCAACAACTCACAAACTAATATTTTTCAGAGATACTTGCAAAGATAGGGAATTTTCTCACTCAACTCTGCTTCAGAGCATAAAGATAAAACAAAGAACTAATCAATGCAGACATAAGTGTTTCTAATGAAAGTGGATTCTAACAACAAACAGAGCAGTCGGCTCACCCTCAGCACTCAGAAATCTTGGTACACTTAAAAACCCAGGGCTGGAGAGAGGGCTCAGCAGTTAAGAGCATAGGTTGCTCTTCTGGAAGACCTGGCATTCACATGGTGGCTTATAGCCATCTGTAATTCCAGCCCACACTCTTCTGGCCTGTGCAGGGCACCAGGCATGCATGTGATGCACAGACACACATGCAGACAAAACACTCATACACATTAAATAAATAAATTTTTAAGAACTGATTAAATCCATTGACCTAGCCACAAAACTCTCTGAAGCAGGGGTTCTACTTGAATGTGTCTGGAGAAGAATGTAACAAAAGGAGTCTTTATATGTCAGGACTTCCTCTCCCCATACATACCCTATACCTGGGTTCTTCGAAATGTGTGATTATCAGAAAAGCAGCAACAGTGAAAAACAAAACTATGGTGTCAGTCATTCTCCTCCTTCTAACTGATCACTCCTGAAAATAAAAACCAGACAGACAGACCTCTCCCTTTAACAGCAGTCCATTCAGTACTCACTCTCAGACTGTGGAAGAAACACACAGACAGCAGGATTCAGTCAACCCTGGGCCTCTGGAACTGGCACATTCTTCAAAAGGCAAATATAATTTTTTCATTCTAAGTAAGTGTTTGTCAAAAACATATTCTTGCATGACCCTTTTTTTTAATGTATTTAATGATTTTGTGGGAATTTCACATGAGTACAGAATTTTTATCACTTCCACCCCTCCCAACCCTTAATTCAAAGGTGCATTAAAATTGCTCACTCTTTTTAACGGACAGTCCGGTGGTTCAAACTGCCCAGGTCCCAATTAGTTTAATTACAATTGGCTACTCAGTGTTAATAGCATATCTGGCCAGGCTACATCTTGAGAGCCTAAGTAACAGTTTCTCCTCAATTTTGGCTGTGTCTGCCTCGCTGCAGCGACCACCCTGGAAAGCATCCCACTCATTAGTGTTTCCCGTGCTGTCTCAGCATTTCTGGCTACTGCACTGCACAGCAATCTTTTGGAGGGGCAACCCAAATTCTGTAAAAATACTCAAACCATTATCCAGGATTTTGAAAATGTGAGAGAGAAGCATGAAACTGAGAAGATAAAAATGTACCCAGGATTGTGTCTTAAAACAAGGACCACAACCCAAATCCCAGTTGCCACATGGTAGTTCACAACCACTTGGCACTGGACCTCTGTGGGCACTGGGCACACAGGTGGTGTACAAGCAAACAGCACACATAAAGTCAAATAAAAATGAAGAAAAAAAACCAAGGACTATAAAGTAAGAATCTATGCAGACTAGTGCCTGAAACTGATTATTAAAACAAATACTTATTTCACATCAACTACCACAAAAAGAAATCCCTCTTGTCCTGTTTAGAACTCAGTTTCTTTGGCTTGCTCTGTAAAGCCACACAATAATTTAGCAACAGACTTTATTTTTATCATGAAAGGCATTATATCCTTTTACAAAATAAAGCAGCTTCTACATGCTGTAGATATCCCAAACACAGAGAGACAACAAGTTGATGACAAAAGATTTCTAGCCACAGCTGTCTGCACTGGGAAAATCCTGGTTTCAGTGGAGCAAAGCAAACTCTCCCACTGCAGCCAGTCCCCGTGAGCTCACTGTGACAGCAGATGCTATTCTGTACCTTGCACAGCCATGTTCATCTGTGTGATGAGATATTAATCCTCCCCACCTTCTCTGAGGGAAGTACAAAGGACTTTTCCAGGGATATGACAAATAAGGATAATACACACCAAAAAAAAAAAAAAAAAATGAGCGAGAGAGATTAGCATTTTTGAAAGGCCAAACAACATTCCTAGTCTAACTTTAAAAAATGACATGATAGCTGCTGCCCCTCACAATATTCGATAAAAAAGTACTCAGTTAACTGGGAAATGATCATTTATATGAATCAGGGCCAAAAATGTCTCAGGGAACTTAGAAATGAATGCTGGCTCAGCAGTTAACAACAATGGTTGACCTCTTAAAAGACCTGGATTTGATTCCCAGCACCACATAGTGGCTCATAACCATCTGTTCCAGGAGACCTGATGCTTTCTTCTGGCCTCCATAAGTACCAGGCATGGTACACAGACATACATGCAGACAAAATACCTATACACATAAAATGAATAAATAATGAAATAAAAATGAATGGACTAGACAATGCATTAACTACATATAATTTTGTTTTGAATTACTTTTATTTATTGGGGGGTTCAGGTAGAGGTCAGAAGGCAACCTGCAGGAATTGGTTCTCTCCCTCCTCCAAGGGGATCCTGTAGATTGAACTCAAGTGATAAAAATTGGGACAAGCACCCTTACCCACTGAGTCATCATGCTGATCCTCAACTAAATTTTTTTAGTGTTATGCAAAGAGAATAAACTGGAGAAAGACACAGAGGGTAAAAACCTCCTAAATATGTTTTTTTTTTAGTTATTTCCAAATAGCTGTAAAGCATGTGTATAAAACATGCAGGCTTTGATGATGGGCACATGCACAGCAAAGGGTAACTACACATTGGGTGGGAAACACTGAGTCCAAGAGAAAGTTACTGTGGGAATGAAGACAGGAAGCAGAACTGAGGAAGGGTTCTTGGGGAACCACTGAGCATGAAGTAATCCCCTTATGACAGGCACCCCTAGAAAATTCTGTCCTAAGACAGAACTTTCTGAGTGTGTCCCTTGGTGAGCTAGCCCATCCGTACTTCTTTTTTCTATGATTTTCTGGTGCTGGCTGTGACCTTTGGCCCATAGGTCCAGGGCCTCAGCCTACTGCTGCTTTTAATCTTACCAGAATACTAATTTTAAGAAAACTCATAAAAAACTCTAAAAGCTCCCTTTCATTCTACTCCTTTGCTGCTACAAGCTTGAGCAATTATTAAAAAGAAACCCATTACATATTTCAAGCTCACCCAACTTTGCGGTATTTGGCCATACTAAGAATTATAATTCATTCTGAATCAAAGACCAAGGCAGAATAGATACTAAAATTAAAAAAGGCCATGACTAGAGTTCAGCTCTCCATTAAATAAATCAATATTCCAAAATTCTGTAATGTATTACACTAACGTTCTGCCTTACCACCTCAGCCGTACTTAGAAAACATTTTGTTATAAAACTAAGGTCTTCCTGAATGAGGATTGAGCATCTTGCCTAGGATCCTCCTTCTTGCTTAGCTTCTATAGGTGTACAGATTTTAGTATGATCATATTATATGTCTAATATCCACTTATAAGTGAGTATATACCATGTATGTCTTTCTGCTTCTGGGATACTTTACTTAGGATGATATTTTCTAGTTCCCACCATTTGCCTGCAAATTTCATGATTTCCTTGTTTTTAATTGCTGCATAGTATTCCATTGTATAAATGCAACACAATTTCTGTATCCATTCCTCCACTGAGGAATATCCATTTTGTTTCCAGATTCTGGCTATTACAAATGAAGCTGCTACAAACATGGTTGAGCAAATGTCCTTGTTGTATATACTTGAGTATATTTTGGATGTATGCCTAGGAGTGGTATAGCTGGATTTTGAGGTAGCACTATTCCTAATTTTCTGAGAAAGTGCCAGATTGCTTTCAAAACGGGATAGACATTGGAAGAGGGAAAAAATAGGAAACAGGACAGGCGCCTACCACAGAGGGCCTCTGAAAGACTCTATACAGCAGGATATTAAAGCAGATGCTGAGACTCATAGCCAAACTTTGGGCAGAGTGCAGGGAATCTTATAAAAGAAGGGGAGATAGAAAGACCTGGAGAGGACAGGAGCTCCACAAGGAGTCCAACAGAACAAAAAATCTGGGCAAAGGGGTCTTTTCTGAGACTGATACTCCAACCAAGGACCATTCATGGAGATAACCTAGAACCCCAACCCCTGCACAGATCTAGCCCATGGCAGCTCAGCCTCCAAGTAGGTTCCCCAGGAAGGGGAGCAGGGGCTGTCTCTGACATGAACTCAATGGCTGGCTCTTTGATCACCTCCCCTGAGGCGGGGGCAGCCTTACCAGGCTTCAGAGGAAGACAACGCAGACAGTCCTGATGAGACCTAATAGGCTAGGATCAGAGGAAAGGGAAGGAGGACCTCCCCTATCAGTGGACTGGGGGAGGGGCATGGGAGGAGAAAGAGAAGGGGATGAGGAAGGGAGCTACAGCTGGGATGCAAAGTGAATAAACTGTAATTTAAAAAAACTGCAAGGAATTAATGTTCACAGGCAAGAAATGGACAGAGTTATCAGAGTTCTGATGTTCAATAATTGCTTTAGGAGGATACTGTGAGAGTTATAGCAACTGATGGCCTCTAGCCACATTGTCATGCACCATCCCTTACAAGATTTGTCAAACCATAGGCAAACACCCAGAAGCTTCTCAGCATTGATAAGAAGCCACAAAAAGCAAATTGATTTGGACTGGTAATATGAGAAGGTGTGAAGACAAGGAGAAAAAGCCAGGAATCTTGTGGCATTAGCATATGTTAGAAACACATTGCCCTTGTCAATCAGTGATCAAATGCAGACCCCTAATTTCATTCACACCACCAACAACCTTTAGTATTATTTTAAGTACAGAAGTAAATGAAGTTGTACAAAGTTACTTAGTGTGACTTTGCCTCTAGAACTAGAAAAGAAAAAAAAAAAAGACTAAGGTCAGAGCTACAGCTCTGAAAAATTATTTAAGATTTTACTTTCTTTGGGATTTAATGAGAAAATAAAGCCATTAGGCATGTGAAAATATACCCTTGGATTGTAAAAAATTCAGCAATAGCTTCTGACCAAAAAATTTCTTGTTCCTCTTTATACAGAAACTTCTAACAACAGCACTTAACAGTGAAAATGGAGCAAGAGAAACTGACCATGACCATACAAGACAAACTGATAGAATCTAGTGTTTTTCTGTTTTAAACAAAACAAAACAAAAACGGAGAGATTAGGACAGGAGGAGAGAGGGAACCACAGGGGGAATACAAAGTGAATAAAGTGTGTAATTAGTAAAGAATTAAAAAAAAAAAAAAAACGAAGAAGAGGAAGTAAATGACAACTCTTTGATAGCTTTAATATCCCCGTCAGGTTTTTACTGTTTCCACCATATTCAGCCCCTCTTTAAATATACTTTTTAAAAGTATCCTGAAATCTGAATTGCTTTAAAATAAAAAATGAGTTTTACCACAGTTGGCCAGTTGCCACACACCACCTGATTCATGGCAGCTAGCAGGGTCCTGGCAGCGCAAAGATGAAGCTATGGTGGAGCCAGAATGGAGATTTGGAAGGTTCACTCCCAAACAAGCACCTGCAAAAGTCTGCCATCTTTGGAATGTATGTAGGATCAACCAGTTCCCTCCTGTCTTTGCAGAACCTGGCACTGCCCAGCTCCCACCACTAATACAGACAGCAATTTCTGTGCTACTCTTTGTGTGTGTGTGTGTGTGTGTGTGTGTGTGTGTGTTGTGCTGCTGACAGAACTCAAGGACTCACACATGCTAAGCAAACACCCTACCTCTCAGACCTACTTGCTCTCAATCTGACAGATCTAGAACCACTTCTAGCCTAGAACTGTTTCTTAGCCTGTAGACTTCTTTGACTGTTTCAGCACACTGCAAGCTCCTCCAAGAATTATTTGCTGTTGCATGAATCAGAAGACATCCCATCACTGTAATGTCCTGGCAGAGAACAAGATGATCTATAGCTACATACACCCTGGAGATAAAGGATATAGATAATGGTCTCTGGAACTGTTTAACTCACGGACTCTCATCCATAAAACAGTGATTGACTAGCTAGGCTCTGGACTCTGCACTCTGGCTCTGCTCATGGAACTGGAAGACTTTATGACCTGCCCACCAATGCTATGACTACCATTAACACATGAATATCATGAACAACTAACCACCTACTAAAGTCTTCCTGCTATACATAACTAACATAACTAACATAACTACAAAGGAGAATGGAAACATTTGATTTCAGGCTGGCATGTCACAATTTAGAATTAATTTACTAGTAAAATCCTATCATTTCATTCCCAATTTGATGGCTCATACCTTCTCCCAACTCTCCAACTCTTGACTCCCCAAGACATCTGCACCCCTTCTGCCTTTCTTTCAATAGTTTGGATTAAAAAGATGATGAGGAGGAGGAAATTGATGGCAACTACAACAGAGAAAAATAAAACTACAGCCATAAATGACTCTTTAAGGGGGATGAATACAAGGTAAATCATTGACTAAGGTATCAGATGAAATTATGGAAACTGTCCTGATGAGGAACTAGAGAGCCGTTTGTCTTGCTCCAAGCTCCTGACCTCATCGTGAAAATGAAACCTAGATGTTAATTTAAATGAAGACACACATTGAAACAAAAGTTACCCATAAGAGTTATAAAAATAAACTATGGGACAAGAGAGATGTCTGAGCAATCAGGAGTGAGGACTCCCACACCCACATCAGAAGGCACACAACCACCTGTAACTCCAGCTCCAGGGGACCTGACATGCTCTTCTGGACTCCAGGGGCACCCACACACACGTGGCATACACATATATAAAAATCATAAAATCTTTTTAAAATATACAACCAGAAACAGTGACACCTTAATGCCAGCATGCATGCCCATCACACACACACATGCACATGCACACACAGACAAACACACACAAATAATGAACAAAAGCAGCTCTTAAATTTTATCAGATTGAACATTCTGACTTAACTGATAAAAAAAAAAAAGTTAATACCAAACTGATTAAATGTTTTGCCCAAGATAAAATGCAAGTTCATGGAGGAGGAGAACTCACAATACTATTATACCACATGAAACCTTTTATTACTTTCATTTTAGTGGAAAACACAGAAATATACACATTTATCACCTCTTCGTTCAAGCACCTAAGAAAAAACTAACAATAGCCTTGAAATCTCCGAAGATTTCAAGCCCACCAACAGCATTACAAGTGTTGCATCGTCTATAGAGACGTCCCAATGTCTCTGAAGGCCATCAGTTACCAAAAAAACCAGATGCCCACATTTGTATTACAATACGTAGAAGACCACAGACCCTATGCTTTTTAAGTGAACAACTACAGATTATTTGTTTTCATTTTAGTCTAACACCCCTTAAGCAAAGAGGACAATAGAAGAGCCAGGAATCAGCTGTACTTGTTTCGAATGTAGAAAGGAAGATGGGTGAAACTTTATTAAGAAAAACACTCATGCTTAGGAATGTCTATTTGAGAAGAAATGGCACTCTATTGCACAGAAACACTAGCCAATCATGTACTGAATTTGAATCTCCTCCCAATAAGAAAATAAATGTCTAAGGATATAGGCATTGTTTACTTATTTGAACATCACACAATGTGTACACAAACCAAAACCTCCCATAAAAGTTACCTGTGAACAGATATAGGTATGATTTTTATTTACCAATCCAAAAATAAAAAATTAAAGGGGAAAAAAAAGACAAGACCATTATCATGCAATGTTCAGTAGTCCCTTAAGGGAATTAAAACTTAAGGCCATTAAAGAACCCTTTATCAACATATACAAGACAAAAATAGAAAGACAGAACTAAGTTCAAGAAAATTATTCAAAAGTCCCCCTCTGATGAGCACAACACAAAGGGCCACTGTGCAAAGATTTGGGAAGAGAACAACACAAGAACGCAAGCGTTGTCCATGGATTTGCTGGTGTTCTTCATGCTGTGTGTGCCTTCTCATACTGCTGAGAAAATCTCCTAAATGCTATGGGGAGCGGAGGGAAGGCAGGTACATGAGAAGGTAGGCATCTGACTTGATATATAAATGTAAACGTAACTGAATAAAAGCACAGCAACACATTTTAATACAAAATTAGAAGCACAGAGAATAACACAAAGAAGCATATTTAGTAAGAATATAAAAAGAGAAATTTCAAATATCAAAAACTAATCTTTGTGCCTGAGGAAGAAAGTCAGACCTTGAATGAAACTGCCCTCAACCTGGTGCTGGCTAAGGGCTTGACAAATGGACATAGCTAATCAGTTCTACTTATGGAAGCGCTCTCTTCTCTACTCAACTCTCTCTACCCTGCCTGTCCTCTCTCTAGCTAATGTCCTAGTTCAGCCATCTCTTCATGACCCACTGAACTGACCCTTTATGGCCCTCTTCCTGTCTGGTCCCAAGCTCTCTACCCACCCTTTACCCCGATGCCAGCATGACCCACGTGAAAGCATGCATTTGATCAAGCGGTTCTCCTACTTTATAGCTTCAGCAACTCCTCTATTGACAAGCTATGATTTGCTCTTTTCTTTTTCCAAGTGCGGCTTTTCTTCCATTGCAAAATCAACTTGGAAGAGCCCCTAGTAGTATCTCTTAGCAGAAAAGAAACCATGTAGACTTCATACAAAGTAAAATAACTGTTTCATAACCGTTTAACCTGTATGCAGGCATACACATAGACACACAATGGGTCATTATATAACACACAGGTCCATGATGTTGGGAGTCCACAAATGGCCACTGCTGTACAAACTAAACTTTAGCTCCTCTGCAAGTCACGTTACCACCACAATCTGCTACACTTCACTATCATCTCAGAGGCTGGAGCCAGGCTTTTGGGGATGACATGCCAGGTATGCTTTTGCTAGTGTGTGTCCTAGACAAATGTTGTCAACTATGATCCTGAATAAATGACTTAACCAATCAAAGGTAACTCAGTTTCGCTAGCTGTAAAATGAGAAACATGGCAGTACTCACATCTTGGAATAACTAAAAAATTGAGGGAGATTTAATATATAGTGCCTGGTGATACCACTATTACTGGTATCACCATTATTGATCAGCTTAATTGGTCATGTCCAAACTGTGATTATAATAAGCTCCCTTATACTATCATGTCACATCTCATGCCCCCTGAAGCACCAAGCACATTTCCAGTCCTGCACACAGATACTGTTCACGTTTTAGGTCCTGTGAGGTCACCTCAATGAAGCCTTCCCAGTTCCAACAGGCAGCTCTCAGGACTCCCACTCAACCTCCATCAGCATTGGAGCCCCATGTGCCCAGCACTGAGCCCTATACCTTTAATCCCAGCACCCACCAAAGAGACAGATGAAGGTGGATCTCTGAGTATGAGACCAGCCTGGTCTACACAATGAGTTCCAGGACAGCCAGGGATACACAGAGGGAAAAAAAAGAAAAAGACTACATTTAAAAAACATCAGCAGCAAAACCAGTCACACTGCTAGCACAATGTCCCCTGGCCAGACTATGCACTCTTTTTTGAACCACCAAAGGCGCTGTCTTCGGTAGCACAGTGGCTCACAAGGAAATTCTACACATCATTTCCAAGTGATTCTAGGTAGTTTAACTTTTGTAGGTGAACCATTTTGTCCCTAGAAATGTTACAGAACAATCCAGTATAGAAGCAAAATTCAACAATTACCACATTTAGTAGGATGATTTAGCATTCCAGA